>NW_017257203.1:1049854-1062717 GCF_001594055.1 Mycetomoellerius zeteki
CCGCCGCCGCCGCGACCCGGCCAAACCCAGACCTGGCGCGGGGTAGATATCGCAGGCTCACGACTCCGGGCTCCAGGCCGCCCCAGCTGCTCGTGCCCCACCATCCACGCGAACATCCCCTTCCGGCCCTCAGTGCCGTAACGCGGACGCGATGGCGCCTCGGCCGTACACGGGTCTCCGGTAAACGCGTGGACCGACGAATTGATTCGGTAATGAACGCGCGGACCGTTGCTGATGGGTGGGACGATGCTTGCGCTGCGAGCAAGCGCGACGCGCTGACGACGATGGATCTGAGAGACGCGGAAATGCCGCGCTTAATTACGGCCGCATTCGCGACGGACCGTCACGGGAACGTCGACGTCGATCCTTCACCGGACCCCTCTCGCGCACAAAGTTCTCGGTAGCCGTGAGAGCTGGCGGTCAAGGATATTGACGAATCAAGGGGCGCCGGCCGAAGATCGAGATGAGCGTTTACTCTCCTACCTCGCGCGTACCTTTCCGGATGTCTCTTAATCTCGGATACGATGATAAATGATGCGATTCCTGAAAGGAATCGGATGTAGGTTAAAGCTCAGAGAAAGCAAGTTGTCCAAAATCGTATTGACAAATTAAGGGTCGAAATAAGATCCTAGCATGAGGGATTACGAGTTAAGTATCTTTGCAATTTTTTCGTCCTTGTCTTGGAATGGAATCCATAGACGTTCTCAAGTTTCGAGATGATCTTAAGCTAGTGCTTAAGATATCAGAAAGTATTAGCATCTTAAGACATTGTTTGAGATGATTTTGAAAATAAGAACTATGAATACTGGCTTTAATAACGATACACTACAATTTTTGAGGAAGAAGAGACACAAGAGAGTCGGAAGAAGTGTGCCACGCACGCTTCCGGGAAAGGTATCATATTAAATCGGATGGTATCGAGAGGTAGGTAACTGGATAAGAGCGGATAAGGTTGGATAGAAATCCCATCGGAATATATTTGGATCCATGCGGATTTCGCCCGATACCATAAGTTCCTATATGGAATTTTTCGGCATCGGGGAATAGGAGGGAAAGGAGGGTTTGCGTAAAACCCAGTCTGAGAGCCCAGGCGAGGCCGACGACGCCGATGAACTCCACCGAGACCCGCGCGGCGGAGAGGCTCGCGAAGATATTTTTATGAAAAATTCAGCTTGCACGTTTGTGGCGTGGAATTTTTTAACGAGCGACGTGGCAAAAAGTTTGCCACGAATTGGAAATTCCGACTGCATTAGCGAACTTTCGTGTTCGGGGATGCGCGCGCGGGTGCTCAGTTATTATACGCTAAGAGAACATAGTGCGCGCGCGAACAGTCAGGATCGTTTTAGAAAAAAAGGGAGGGACAGGGAAGGGGAAGAAAGAAAGAACGTCGGAGACATTACTTGACCCAGTTTCTTGCTATCCCCTGGTAGTCGTACCGTGCTTGTTTCGCGCTTCTGTGTAAACGGTCCTCTAGCTCTTAAAACGGCCCGGCAATCAAATACGTATAAATGGACCGTCTCTGTATTTCTAGAGGTTTTTACAAGAGACGCGTTTGCGTGCAAACGAGGTGGTCGCTCGATTATGCGATTGAGAAAAAAAGACTTTTAGCGCAACTCAAACGAGTTCCCTTCGACTATCGACTGTTACACGTATAAAAATGCTTACGTGATCGTACTGTACTTTTCTCTCCACGTGACCACATTAACCTGTTTTAATTTATTCAAGAGAGAATCAGCCAATAACAATTATCCACGCGAAACGACAATCCTTGGTGAAAGATCATTTAAATATCCGAGAAGGGGTTATCGATTCGTATCAGGAATTCGCCGCTTGAATTAATCAGATAACAAGTCACAAAGGTGGACTTATTCCCGCGGATATTGAATAATTAGTGCGCGGCATGGAAGCATCCCTTACATTCGCGTGTACGCGTGTACGAGCATTAGCAATTCGCGAAATTAACAAAGAATGGGCTTTAAGGATGAACGATATCCCCAGAGATAGAATCCGATATTTCATTTTGCAACGCCTCGACATCGCTCGATTCTCTTTGCGGTAGTGCTGAAAGAGTTACGCTCTTTGATGGCGAATAACGTAGGTATGATCTGTTCAGACAAGAACGGTGTACTTTAACTGACAGACGTTAATTGATAAGCCGATCATCGAGCTATAACGATTGTTTTCAATGATCCGATCCATTTTGACGTAACCGAACGCATTAAATATTCCGTTTGAATAAATAAATCGCTTCTCTCTTGCGGATCGATTTTCGCCGACAACGCGGCGTCTGCAGAAAAGACGAAACGCCTTTCTAAAAATCTAAAAAGAGAAAAGAGATAGAATTGTGTCGATTAATTCGAACTTGTTTCGTGCGCGGTAAATATCTGCGACAGTGACATTCGTCGTGCCATTTATCACCATGTTGTTCATCAAGAATACTTGATACCTTTTTTTGGGTTTTACAAATTAAAATTATCGATGGAATTATTAGATTGTGTACGAAAAGTATTTATAGCATTGATTTTTCGCGACCTTTTCTGTTTGCAGCGTAGTGATCTCTCCGCTATAAAATTGCGGTGTATTACCGAGAGTAAATTTAATAATTCTCAATAGGTTTAGTTAACGTGTTTTATTTTATGAACGTCACATTTATATTGTATTTAGTATTGTATATCGCTTAAGTCAAATTTGTGTAAAATAAAATTATTAAAAAATTGTCATTCATCTGTTATGGAGAGAGAAACACGAAAATAGGTCTACGGATATATAACCGGAAACGTTTAGTTTTTAATTGCCAATGCTGGCGCAGCTGAAAAGTAACGATGTACTATTAAATTCATCACATTCGTACTGATACGCACAGTGCACTTACGCACACATGAATCTCACTCCATCCACAATAATAAACGCGAAAATCGTTCTCCGATGCGCCAGCGTCGTCATCATCGTCGTCGTCGTCGCCACCGTTTGTGAAGGGAGGAAAGCATAATGACACTAAATTTCCTGTGACAAACGACGCGGCCACTCCGGGATACCGGCGGTACCATTTTTAAAGCTCACGCTCCGCTAAAAACGCTCGCGGGACACGCTCGAAGGCGCATCGTGATTACATGCGTATATATGTTGCCTGTATATATAAGTATGTACATACGTACACGTATACCATATATACGAGTGCAAACTTGTGAATTTTTCTATGCTACGCGTGTGTAAACGCGCGTTTAAACGAGCCTATATCTACAAGTATCTGTCTCTAACCGTGTATATCCGCGCTTGCACGAAGTGCATATGTGTGCGGGTGGGTAAGGGTTGTACGGACGTATATACGCGAGAAAAGCGGCGAGCGCGTCACGAGCCAAAATCTCTCGCGTATTAAATTCGAGCCTCATGGGCCTGACAGTCGCCAGTCATTTAGATAGTGGTACGAGGCTCTTGAGTGCCACCTTACGGCACTAACGTTGGCAAACGCCGATCTCGTTCGCCACCTCCTGATCCTCCACAGAAGAGGACACAGGTTCCTCCGCCCTTCGGTTCCTTTCTCTCTCTCTCTCTCTCTCTCTCTCTCTCTCTTTCTCCTCCTCGTTCCAGTGGGCGGCAGGTCAAGCTCCGCGCGATCAGCATCGAGCCGCATCATACCGTGTAGTACCTGCAGCAGTGCGCCTTGCACACACGCGACGTGCCCACTTGAACGAATATCTTACGACGCGACAAGGAGCCAGCCGACTCGTCTTTTCTCTCGAGGATGAGAGAAAAGTGCGAGTCTCCGTTTACAGCGCAATGGACCGTATAGGCGATGAACATGTATATACCTGCATGTATATACAGGATGTCATGTGACATGTGGAAACTATTTATAAAATGAATTCAAAAGAGAGATAGAGAGATAAATCGTTATTTATTGCGCTTTTTGGAATGATATCTCCTCAAGCGCTAGAGAGAATGGTGAAGCGAGAGGAGAGAGAAACATCATCAGTATCCATAATCAGTATCCATATCCTACGTTTAGCATTAAATGTAGCCTGATACTCCTAGATCGAGATAACAAGGTATACACGATCTTCATTATGAGGCACATAAAACCCAGAATTCGATTAATGTTAACGATCATTTAATTATTGGCAAAAAGGTGCAAGCTTCTCAACGCGCATATAAATGAATCTTCTCTCGAGAATGTGATTTCATATCGCGCGTATAAGTATTTTATTATATGTCACCCTATATGGCTCAGAGGACCGTTCGAGGGTGAAGGAATGTATAGGGATGGGAAGGCGAACAGGCGCTTTTTTCCGTTCAATCGATCCTTCAGGTTTGATTTTTGGCTTGGGATGAACATTCGGCTCCAAAACTCCCGGCGATTGTGTCAGCTGACTTTAATCCTAGAAAGCCCGAAAAAAAATTGTAGGCGCTTTAGTTTTTCATAGAACGTAGTACAAGCTATTTCGCAGAATTAGGCCGTCAGGTTATAAAAAAATCTTATGTACTGAGCACATATAATCAAAGGAATTAATATTTCTATTTTACCAAAGTACGTAAGTAACAGTTTAAATGAAAAACCGAACATTAACAATGTATAAATATAAAAAAGGATACATATATTCATTATAAATGAATGTAATGTCTATCGAACATCATGCGTGTAATTCAACCGTAATTATGATAATTGCAATTATATACGTATTATTGTAACAATTATATCAGCACCGACGATAGTATTGCTAACAGGAACTCGAGCGTAAAGTTGAAATAGCACAGCTCTGCAGATAAGTATGCAGACGCAGTTGAAAAATAAATGTCATATCAGAATCTCTTTCTCTCTCTCTCTCTCTCTCTCTCTCTCTCTCTCTCTCTCTCTCTCTCTCTCTCTCTCGTACGTCAGCCGGATGCGAATTCCAAAGTGCGCAGTACCGCAGCAACAAAAGCTTCCTTGATATGTTATGGTGAGATGCAGGCGATTGTATGGGTATAGGTTTCGTGGATTGGACCTTGAGTCCTTGTTAGCGGTGGTTCTAAATTGAAATTCCTCGGACAGATAAGGAGAACCCCCCCGTCGAGATACTGAATGTTTCGCCATGGTGGTGGTGGTATCTTGGTATCTTGGTATCACGAGAACGACGCACCGAGTCGCAGGAAATACGAAACAAAACACACTCCAGGGTTTTTATTGGGGATGCCATTAACAACGTGCCGTTGATTAGAACAAAAAATTTCACGATTTGGAGGAAGTGGGATTACCCGTATCGCGCGCGCGATCATTTAAAGACTATTTGGCAAGCACAATTAACGTAAACTTTCTGAGAAGTGAATGAACAGCGAAAAAATTCCGATAACGCTGAAAGTTACAGTATAAAATGTGTTCGTGACACTCAAAATTGCAAACTACTCTTTTGGGAAAATCTCGTGAAGGGTTATAAATTTTAGAGAACATTCGAAGCACTACGCATTTCCATAGTCTCCATTGCACGAACGATAACGAGAGACAAAATACATTACATGACAGTTCTTATCAACAAAATGTCTGAAGGCCAAAATAAATCTAATTTTTTATCTTTTAAACAATATCTCGTTCGAGTAAGTAATACGGTTTGTTTGAATGAAATTTTATCCTCAAATATTGCGAATTGTGAGGATAATATAGGTTCTGCTAGTAAATATCGAAAATACATGATAAAGCTATCTATGTCACACCCATTTGTTAATCAAAGTAAATACATCGTAAAACGAAAACACCCTTCGAAAACTTTAATGTCAGAAAATGATGAGAAAGTTTTCTCGCATTTGATCGATGTTTCACGTTTGATTTTCGCGAGTGGCGTTTGTCGCTTTTGAGAGGGTGTCCCTGTGTGACATCCTCAATGGACGAGTTTGCCCGTACCGTATACGATAAGAAAGGTGCACGGTCCATCGTATGAGAATCGCAAAGATCAAGGGGAGAAAGAGAAAAAGAAAGGGAGAAAGAGAGAGAGAGAGGGAGGGTGAGAGAGAGAGAGAGAATATTGGAAGAGAAGGAAAAGGGATAGCCTGGAACAGTATGGAACAGTAAGAAATGGGGGCAGGTTTTTCTTCATTCGATCGATCCATCGAGTCTGATTTCTGCAAGGAGCATCCGTCTTCCGTGCGGTCGTCCGATGAGTCCATTCCGACATTCCAGACGTCGCGACGTCGTTTGTCTGTCGTGTTAGTGCCTTCACGAGAGCACGAGAGTGTAATGTTCCTGAAAAAAAAATGTGTTTATCGACAAAGGAAACCGCATAGCGTAATATCCAGTTCTCAATTACTTTCTGTAGCAATTACTTACTCTCTTAAAAGGAAACTCTTAAAATTTACTTAAAATTGATCATATAATCTGTCTGCATTTCTACATTTTTTAAATATTTTACATCCATGTGATTCCACTAAGAAAAATTTATTTTTACTTTAAACAAAAACATTTTGCATTTTTCATTGTAATATCTTTTTATCTAACTCTTTATTATCAATAATTCCTCGAGAAAATCTTTAATAGAGAATTTTTATTCAGAGCGTATTTATTGAACATCTCGATAATTCAAAAACACTTCTATCTTGCAATCGGTTTGCATTGTGACTACAGAATAATCACCATATGGAAAGTGTCAGAACAAACGCCGAATAAAGCGTCCGGAAAATCAGTTGCTGATGGGTTCACATTAAGATAGATTAATCGACCGCGACACGCCAATAAGCAGATCAGCGATGCGAAGAATCCGGAGAGGAGTCGGCGATGTAGGAGGAAGACGTAAAGACAGAAACGCGGCTAGCTCTTTCGCTGTTCGATCGATCTTTCGGGTCTGATTTTCGCGAGAGACATCCGTCTCCGCTACGAACTCTCGAACTCGCCGGACAAGTACGTGATGGGCGCAGGTGGAAGATAAATGGGGAGTTACACTGGGACAGCGTAAAAATGGATTCCCCGCTCTTCTCTCGCGCCGCGCTCAGTTACAGATATATTCTCGAGCATCTGTTGTGACGATTTTGCGGCAGCATTGTTAACACGTTATCGATATCGTCATATCGTATCGAATTATTAAAGCGAGAATTGTTGAACGCTAGTGAAGTACGAAAATACGCATCCGCGGTTATGATCGTAATTTAGAACGGCGCGTTTTTAACGACGTAGAAACAAATTAAACACGTGCGCGAATAATTAACGCGTTCCCTAAACTTTGTTGATTTGTTACATAGATGTGATATCTCTCGTGATATCGTAATCACGTTGTATACATCCCGCGTGTCTTTGCCATTTCATTATTTTAAAAGTTCATTTGATACGTTCACAATTACGTTATAATCACGTTTTGTATATACGATGGATTCGTAGTTATTGGAATGTTCTTTTAAATCATTCAATTTAGTATGTCGTAATATTATGCGTTCGCGAGTGATATTAAATACTTAATGGTTCCGATTGTAATTGAATGCGCACTCGTTGCCAATAATTTACATAATTATGCAACTTCGACATTCGCGGATTTTGCTCGCGGACTTGTCGCTATGTGAATGCTATCGTGGACAATATCCACGCGAGCGGCGCGACGCAACGCGCTGCCAAAAACGGATAACGTCCCGGCAATATTCGTGCTCTCGCGTTCGTTCATTGTTAATCTGCCTCAGCGCGGGAACAATTAGCTCCCCTTCAATTTTTTACACTGCGGCCACGCGAGACAAGGAAAATATTTTGCGTTCGCGCGCACGAGTTTTCTCGTATTTAAAATTCCAACAAAAACACATATTGTGCCGTAACGAATATTCCGGTGAAAATATAAAAAAAAAGGTAGATAAAGAGAGAAGAGAAAATGGCGCAAAAGCAATAAAGCGAGGTCTCCAATTTTTCAATGATCGTGTCGCCATGAGTCGACGCGTTTAGGCATCGAATTTTGTACCGCGGATTATCGTCGACAGAATATCGGATCAGCGATTTTCAGAAAAACCGTCTTATCCGTGCGAGAGACGAGATTGTCGAAATACGTGGCCAAGCGGAGAGCTCACTGCGAAAAATCAATACCCGCTTATATGGGAGATGAACTACAACGTTACGGCTTCTGGCAACGGCGACGCAAAGTTACTCACCAGTTCGGAACATTTTTAACTATTTCTTCGAATTTTGTTTGTTTGATCAACTAGTTTCTCTGACGGCAGGCTTTGATGCCAAACCGAAGTACGCAAACCATTCGCGCATCGATCGTTCACATCAAAAGTACAGTGCGCCAGAAACGTTTCTAAGCCGTATGCGATTCGTGTGCGAACTTCCTCCGTGGTTTAACGTTCTTAGAAGGAACGTTGACGAATACTGTTCCCCACACATGCATTCCGAATAGACGACGAAGTCTGACGTTCGATGTAACATTCGCGAGTTTCGCCAATCCCCCGATGATCGCGAAGATAAATGTTACGAAAGTATTGCTTGATATTTCCTTTTTTTTTTTAAACGAATCTTGCGAGTTACATTTATATTACGCGTAGAAATTGTCTGTAATGCGGAATGCCGGGACGCGGCATTTTTCTTACGAGAGATCAGTCGGAAGTAAATAGAGTAGGTATCCCAGAACCTCCAACCTTCATTATAATTTTAAATTCTATGATGAAACTGGAGTCAACTTTTTTTCCTGGGAAAAAATTTCGAAAGAATTCATCGCGCATTGTAATTTCTTGATATTCAATATTAAATATATTGATAATGAAACTTTGAATTAAAATGTTTAAAGAACAAAATCAACTAGAATTTTAATGAACGATGAGGTTTTGTTAATTAATAGCATCCCAGTAGCTTAGTTCGCAAAAACTTCTACGACTAATTACGATAAGGAATAATTGATCTCAATTAGTGATTAAAATTGAAATTGCCCATAGCCTAACGAAACGGTTTATTAAAAAAATCGTTTTTTATTTTTTTCAAACATTTTGAAATTCATCAGTTTCTCCAAAATGTCACAAACTGCAAATTGTATAAAAGTTGTTAGAATTTATTATGATTCTGATATTATATATGTTCTAAAAAAATAAAAAAAATTGAGAAATTAAAAATGTTATTAGTGCTTTTATGCTAACAATGAGTATAAGAGATCTCATTCGTAGTTAACTGATTAAACATGATTTCCAGAGTATAGTTTTACACAATATTTTAACTTTGCACATACTTATCCTTTATTCTCTTAGGGTTTAGCTCATTTTAGAGAAAGTATTCTCTTTCCAAACGATTTCAATTATCCTCGTCAATTTCGACAGTAATATGGAAATTAAATTTCAGTCGGAACTTTGAATACCATTTTTTTTTCATCGCGTAAAACGAGCAAAGGAAATAAACGTAAATAGAAATATATGTCGAGCATAATGAGAGATTATCCGTAATCTGACGGTCTTAACGTCGATGCTTTAAAGATTTCAAACCTACGTTAAGTCGTTGGCGTTAATGCACAGTTTGCGTGACTATTCTGAGTCGTAAAGTCAGATTAAACTTGAAGTGATCGTAAATACGTATAAATATTACCTGGTATAAAAACATATTCGTTAATGATATGATTAATCATTAATTTGAAAAGTAATAATTAATTCTGTAAAAATATCAAGCACTTAATAATTAGACAGACTAATTCATTAATAATAATAGCAAATAATAATAATAGTGAATGGAATGCTTTTGAATTCTTAAATTTTCTTCGAGCAGAATATTCTTTTGTGTAAAGATTAGAGAGCGTGTTCGATTGGCTTTTCAAAAATAATTTTCCTTCATTCGCCGTTCATCAGCGAGATTAGTTTTTTTTTTTCGTTCGAATGATTTTCGAAAAATAATTTCGAGAATTGCTTTGTGTATACTTGAGTATAACATGGATAAAATATTTTATAAATTCGGCTTGAAGTAAAAGACAATAGGAAATATATTTTTATTCATGAGAAGTATATAATAATTATAATAATCAGTAATTATATTTTACTAAAGGCTAGATTTCTTCGGAACCATTAAAGTATTAATTAAAAATTCTCGTGAATATCTCGACGTTCTATAAAAATTTAAAAAGTTTTCAGCCCAAGTAACCAAGCGGTTGAATCAATTATGACAGTCTGTGCAAAAATATCACGTATACGCTCTAGTTATGCTGTAAACAATGGCAAATTGTTTTCACCTGACAATGGGGAGAGGTCAATAGAAATTTCAAAGTTCTAAAGAATTCTTTCATTCGTTAAATTTAAAATAACAAAATACTCAAAAATTATATATTTTTTAATAAAATTCTTTAGAAAATAGAAAAGAGAGGAAAAAGGAGAGAGAGAGAGAAGAGATTTCAAAAGTGTAAAGTTTATAAAGCATTTAAAAAAAAAGTCTTTGTAGATCTTTATAATATTTTCGAATCTATTTTGGCATTATTAAGTTATCGCATATACGCGTCATGTAATCGGTAGAAAATATACAGCACGATACAAGGCAAGGTTGATGTAAACAGTGGCGATTCCGTTAACTTCCTTATCAAGATGACATGTGTTCATTCGATACACCCAGCGGAGCGAATCTGCTAGACGGAAACGGAGCTTTTCTCGAGCTTTTTCTTATTGTGTAGCGCGAAGGCTACCGAAGCTGTCTCTGGCGCGAACGCGAAAGTGGAGGTAAAAAGAACACCCTTAATTCTTTTCCAATCAATCGATTTCTCGTGCTCGATTACCGTCGACTCGGTTGCACCAGCGTGATACAAATTGCGCGTGGTGCGCACATTTTCTACGAGAAGAATTAACATCCGACGGGGATTTACCGAACGAGGGAATTGGGCTGAGATTTTTACGTCAAGATCGATCCGAGATATCGAGCTGGCCGAAAAACCTTCGTCAAAGACGGTTGCAATTGTTTTGCGAGGTGTTACGTGCTAAGCGCGATCTGCTCGATGTCCTAAAAGAATTTATTCTATTTCGTACAAAAAGTAAATTATAAAGCTACAAAATTAAATTACGTTATTTATAAGTACGATACATGTTTTTCACAAATCTATATATGTATCTGCTCATTGAAAATTATTTTTGGAGACAGATGTATAGATTTGAATAAAAATATGTATCATGTTTCTTGAAACATATATTATAAAACAAATAGAAAGAAATTATAAATTTGGGTAATCATAATTATTTCTCCGCGTAGGAAATAATCAAAATATAGCAAGTATATTTTTACGAGACACATAAGAAATATATAATTATTATATTAATGATATAAATAAATAATGTTAAAAACGTTTAATGATATATACAAATAATAAGTAGTTTAATATTATATATATATATATATATTGGCTTTTTATCATAAATTTAATAAGTTTAAAATTAAAATTGATAAATTATGTCTTCATCAAGTCAAAGTTAATTTCAGATTGGACCGAGAAATCATAAATGAGAGCATGTGCGATAAATTGGGAAGCTCTGCATGGAAGTATTACAATCTAAAGAAATGGTACTGTGAGAATAGGAATCGAAAGGTACAAAATATAATTGCGCGAGTTCATGTCACGTACAACTTTTCGAATGAACTTCTTAATTCGTAAGAAGCGAAGTCATTTCAAGATTATATATAAGACCAGTGGAAATTGCGGAAGAACCAGAGGTACGCCTTTTGCTTTGCGAAAAAAGAATTCGGCCACGCGATTATGCGTGCATATAAAGAACGCAGTCATTCTATCTGCTCATCCTATCTACTTTTTTTTAGAGCGTCGGTATTTCAATCTCTCAGCCACACACACATACACACACAACCGAAAAGTCTTTGGGATCGATTGAATCTCACAGGCCATGTCATTCATTCAGAAATGCACGCGTGTGTGACTGGTAAGAATTGTACACAGGTGGATAGGAAATAGAAAAGATCTGCGGCCAATCAAAATTTATTCGCCTAACTTTCTTTATTTACTACTGCTTTTTTTTATTTACGATTTGATTTGGTATCTCTCGCTAACAAGTATCCGTAACCTCGCGAATTGAAATTAATTTGTTATAGTACATACGATTAGGTCATTCGTGTCTCGCACATGTCTCTTTTTTGGAACACTAGGAATCATCAAGTAATTAATTATAACATTTATTTACAACTTTTTTAAAAATACACGACCTTATAAATATACTTTCTATGAAAGATGTTAAAGTATATGTAAAAATTGCTTAATAACTTTTGTATATTTGTTAAAGTGATGAAAATTTATCTGGGACATGAACTCACCATGTATAGTAAAAACTGGAAAATCATTGTGTATACTAATAAGGTTAACATTGGCTAATAGTGTATATGGCTAACAGAGTTTAGATCGTAACTTCTTTTTCTTGGCCGAGATCTGGCTTTCGTCCTTCACTAATTAACTATCTCGAAGTACTCCTTTTACGTTTCCTCGCGTGTTCTTATCGCGCCTGTTCCTACATCTCTCGATCTCGAGCATCGTAAAATCGCCCGCCAGATGTAAATCGTGTAGGCATCTCGTATCTCATTCGTGTGAGATGGAATTCCTGATTCGCCGTAGTGATACACATTGCGTCTCTATAAACCGAAATGATTAATGCAAGGCTGTTCGTGATACGCTCGTATTCTAAGCAAACGACCGTTTTTTTTTCTCCTATTATTTTTTATAACTCATAAGATGTCTCTTTTACAACGAAAGTCCATGTAATCGAATTGAAAGCCGTAGGCGGGACTTTAACGAATTCGTTTTTAAGACAATTTCGTTTTAGCAAAAATTCAAGTCGATCTTATATATTATCGCCCCCGTCAAGTTTTATATTAGAAATTAAAAAATTACGATAGATAATGAGTTGAAACATTGTAAAAACCAATCCTTCGAAGTCAGGATACCAATAGGGGAAGCCGTTAGTCGCACAGAGCGTCG
>NW_017257203.1:1062766-1130087 GCF_001594055.1 Mycetomoellerius zeteki
ACCCGGCTACTTTCGGATCGACCGACCGACCAGATCCGGGCTGCGCGCATATGAACGATACTATCGCGGCGAAATATTGTTGCCGTAGTTAACGAGATCGATGCGAATGCGAATCTCTGAGAGACTACATTCGTGCACGCATACACGAGAATCGAGTTGATCTTCGCTTCGCCAGCATCTCCTCTCTCTGTTTCTCTCTCTCTCTCTCTCTCCCCCCCTTTCTCTTCTCCCCTACATTCTCGCTTCATATCGGTCTGCCGGCATTTCAATCGCCAACTGTCGAAAAGTGAGATATAGCTAATCGGCAGTAAGCCTCCATCCCTATGCTGGACGCGTCCAGTGAGCGAGCACGGGAGGATGGGGACACACCCGTGTTATCCAACCCCGTCCTTTGTGAGAGTTTGCGCGGATTTCGCACCGTCGACGCACGATCTCTTGTGCGGGTCGCGTGATGCGTCTTTTGTCCGACGTTGTTAAACGATGCGTCGGTCGCTCCGCACCGATCGGCGGGACGCAACACGAGAGCTCGTTTGACGTTGCGAGTCATATTACGGAACGTTCTCATTTCCATCGCGCGCTTATGCACAGTACGAACCCTCCTGCGACTGAAAAGAGACGTCGACTTTAATGCGAAGGCTTCAGCTACATTCGTACCCGATTTAATCAATGAAATACATCTCGAATTGTCGTGAGTAAATATTGATATATTTTATAAAAGCCTCCATATTTTTTCGCATAACAAAAGAAATACGATTAGTGCGAAGAGTGAACTTCGCCAAAAAAGAAAGAAAGAAAGAAAGAAAAGGAAAGAAGAAAAAATAAAATACAAACATTTATTTTACTTTTTTTATGTTAAATGTCTACTGAGATTGTTGCGTTCCTTTACAAAAAATTAATTAAGTGATCAATTATACAATGTATATATGCTGATAAAATATTTCAATTTTATTCTTTATTTCAAGAATTTTCTTTCTTCCCATCGACTTTTGCGCTGTGAAAATTAAATTGAATGAGCTATTGTTCATTCAGCGCGAGTTTTAATCAACGTCACTTGAACGATCAAAAAATAACGTTGATTTAGAAGCGATCTTTTAATCGAGGGTGAAACGCTATTCATTACTGCTTCTCTAACGTGTATTAAATCAAACGCGATCTCTGCAACTTTGAACAGCCACATTCGAAGCCGCAAATGTGAGGTAGGAATGTGAACCGATGAGTTCCCTGTAAATGTACTCGTTTTATCAAGATTCTCAAAATTTCACCTATATAGTACAATTCGAGATAAGCGTGTTGCATAAGCGCCACTGGGAAATTCAAGCTTTGCGAGAAGGGGAAGGAAAGAGAGAGAGAGAGAGGAGGGGAGGGTAAGAGAGAGAGAACGAGAGGGGATAGAGAAGGAAAGCTGAACGCTTTCGATAAGGTTTCCGGTTAGTTCTCAAGTTTTCGATTAGTTTTTCGGTTACGCGACTTGCGATTTCCCGCGGATATAAACGTTCGTTGTATCCGCGGGATATAGATTATCGGATATTTACCGCGAGTGAGGAGAGTCACCGAAGGGAGGGTGGAAAACGCGCGAGAAAGAGGTTGGCGAGGATGGAAGGGCAAGAGGGAAATCCCAGGCACCGTCGAGGATGCGATTGAGATTAAGCGGAAATGCGAGTCTACCTGCCGTCACGGCCTTGCTTTTATTCGGGTCCTGCTTTGCGACTTGTATGGTTTTGCCTCGAGAGCTACACCCGTGTGAAATTGCATTTCAATCCCTCGTCACGGCTGACACGCAATGCGTACTACTACTTACGGAGAAGGAAAAGAAGGACGTACATGTCACGTTATTGTCCGCGACGGTATTCGCAACGAGAAAACTCCTAGCTTGTGCCACGCGTATAAATGGAGTAGGTGCCATCGGTTATTTCGTGCTCGTTAAATCTGCATACGGACTACTCGGTTGACCGGATATTCGCTCGTATTTCTTCGACAAGTTCGATGTCGAATTCTCTAGCGGAAAGCCGTCCGGTCGTCCCGCTCGTCGTTCTCCTTAATTTACAGCCACGTTGATATAATCATGTGAACAAGTAGGATCGCAAATTGAATTGGTCATTTTGGAAGGAAACAATTATTTTAGAAGCCAAGTCAAATTTTGATTTTAATGAAACTTTGTATAGATTACGTATAAATAAATGAATTTAAAAAATGTTAGATGCAGCCCAAAAACGGTTTTAAGGGATGCAATCACTTCTCACGTGTAAAGAGGTTTTCAGCTTTTTTTTATTATATCTCGAAAACTATTCAAGATATATAAAAAAATGTTGTACACGAAAGTTTTATAATAAAATTACCTTAATTTATCCCATAATATTTTGAAAGAATAATTATTTAAAAAAATTTTTTTTAATTTCTGAAATTATTTTATTGACGTTGGATGAAAAAAAGGAATTTTATTATAAAATTTTTGTACAAAATATTTTTGATCTTAAATAAATTTTGAAATATAACGAAAAAAGCTGAAAACCGCTTTACACATGAAAGATGATTTCACCACAACCATTTTTGGACCGCAACTGACATTTTCTAAACTTGCTATTACGTAACGCGCTCTACACGCACGCACGCACGCACGCACGCACGCGATGTCTTCTTATAAATCATGTATACAAATTCATTAAAATCAGAAATTGACACTTCGCGAGGTTTGTGAATCAACGAAATAAGGGAGTAATTATTTCATTGTACATTGCCCAACAAATTTCACATAGAAATTTTATTACGCGTAACACAGTCATATATTTATATCTATATCAAAATTTCTTGGAACGATAGCAAAGATAAATTCCATGTAATATCTATAAAATTTCGAACGACATAATTAGGTAACTGTGTAAAATAAAAAAATACGTTGTTCAATTATTCATATAACCTTACTTAATTATATATCGTACAATATTTTATCATCATATGCTCATGGTAATACAAATTTTATTATGACTTATACGATAAGACATACACACAAAACTCGTTAGGCAGATAACATGTTGAATAAATAAGTCATTTTGATTAAGCAAATAAACACGACGTCTTGTGTACTCTTAAGTTGGTATCAGAAGATACTTGGCAATTATTCTTCCGGAACCGGACAGCCGGCCGACCAGCCTAAAACGAAAGTTCAAAAGCTGATACGCTGTGTCAAAGTTAAGCCTGGAACGTGGATTACGTATACTTGCGAAGACGTAGTTAACCCCACACTAGCACTGATATACTAATTGAATTAGTTATTTCGAAGCAGAAAGTTAAGGGCACGTCTGCGCCAAGTTTTCAACATGAAATAGCTGGCAGAATCGACGTGCTAGCACGCGGAGTTCGAAAGTTCTTATTAACCCGGAAGTTTCGTTCAGTATCGTGCCTGAGTGTTATTTAATTACTAATTCGAAGAATATGTGGCCTCGCGCGCTTTTATGAGGAACGAAGAGAACTTTTCCCCGATTAATTTCGACGCACTCTTCTCCCCTCTTCCCCCTCCCCCTTCCCCAAAGGGTCGGCATCGATTATTAATAACGGATCCCGGATTGCGCGATATGCGGGATCGGAATTTCTGCGGGATCCACCCGACGTTTTGAAGGACTGTCCGTTTTAATTACCGATCGGTCCCTATCAATTTTTCGTCCTTTATCTATTTATTTATTTATCTTCTCACGAGTACACCCTGCTTTCGGCCCACGCTCTGCAAATATTGTTAACGCGAAATGCTGCTTAATGAGGAGATGAATAATTATAATCTCGCGTTAGCCATCGCGCGCACTTATCGAGGTCTAATTTGCGCATGATAACACTCGCGAAATGAATTAGAGGGATTAATAATTCATTTTATCGGAAGCAAAATCCACTATACTACTCAAAGCTCTTCGATCTTTCCACTTCAGAGAAGTACGCCCAGTTTCCACTCTTTTATAGTAAACGCTGGTGGAGGGGAGGAAAGGGCACCAGTGGGCGATTAAAATATTTTATACATGTAAAGTATCCTATCTTCGGTACAGCAAATTTTAACGATAAGTTCTTTGATGAATAATGAGTCGATTTTTCTTTCCAATCGAGGTACATATAATAAAAGAAAGAAGTTTCGTTCCCGATAGTGAGCATTTTGCTCATTAGATCGAAAAGTTATGAAAAATAATTGCTAAAATAAAACGACCTAAAATTAATCAAAGCAAAGACAATCCTCAGACAGAAGTGATCGATCGATCGATCGATGTCAAATCGATGCTGATTCAACGTCGATCGACTAATTATTTCCGACTGGAAAGGAAAGATTTTGCTGTTATTAATTTCTCATATAAACTTACTCTCTAATTCAATAAACGTACATAATCCCGTGATTAAGTCGAACCTTAATAACTCTGTCAGATAGACTTCATGACTCTCGTTGAAAGGATCAAGGGTTTAACGTTGCAATGAAAATGGCACATCCACGCATCGGCGGAAGAACGTATTAAATTTAGACAGATCTGCGCGTGTATAAGCTCCGTTCAGTAAAATATTCGTAACATTCTAGAAATACGACGGATTGTACGTACGACGGATTGTACACGTACGGTGGATTGCACGCGGAGGGGAGTTAATGGCGTGCCGGGACTAGTGTTGGGTCATTCCACTAGCACGGATTGCATATATAGGTTTACAGCAGTACGAGGGATGATGGGTCCCGCCACGTTGCAGGAGATATAAGCCGCTTTATGTTCTCCTCATCTACAGCTGTAACGCTTGTCGCACGAATTCGCTGCTGACTGACGACGCGTAGATACACGAATGCCAGCCACGTGAATTAAAGCGAATGTCTTCCGCGACTCACTTTATCCACTAAACCCTTCGATCCTGTGCTAACACACGCGAAAACGCTTGCATAATTAACTTGTTAAGGTTCCTTAATTCTTCTCCACGACCTTCGTCACCTCTCGTTCCCTATTAGCGCGCATCTATTTTTTACACAATCTGCAGGAAAGAAACTCTCGCGCCGCGCGCGCGAATATTTTATATCGAAAAGAACAACCGCTTTCCAAAGTAGTAAAAAATTAAAAACTACAGTCACTGGTTGTGTTTCACGAAAAAACAGCTTCGCAATTATTGTGCGATTCTTTGATACGATTAGTTTATATTTAGATGTAGTGAAGAACTAAGGGATGTAGGAAGAACCAATCATCACATCAAAGAATTTTACAACAGACACAAAGCTGCTTTTTCTGCTAAACGCAGCTATTAATTATTACAGAGATCGAGAGTGGCAATAGAAGTGCCGCTGTACATTATGCGGTTACGATCTTCATTTAACCCTTTGAAGATGATGTTAAAATCTGTAACAAAGTTATTGATGCTGGGTCTATTTAATTTATATTGATTAAAAGGCACTAATTAATTTCAAGGAACTAAAATAAGTCGTATAAAAAATGAATACTAAGTTTATTTTAATAATCCAAAGAACTAATCATGTAGAAAATTGGAATGAGTTAATTTTTACATATAATGTGGCTTATAGCATTTTCGACCGTAACAGGTTTAAACCGATCTGGGTTGGATTAATGACGTTGCATGCTCTACTATTGGTAGAACATGTAACGTCAACCAATAGTGATGCATGTAACGTCATTAATCCAACCCAGGTCGGCTCAAACCCGCTACGATCGAAAACGCTATTAAAATGTGATGAACAGAAGATGTTACAGTCACAGGACTCAATAATGGATAATGTTTTAGCTGTGGTGTATCAAAGATACTCTGTGAGTACAAATTTTGTAGTTTTGATACCATAGCTAAAAACTTATTAAGCCTTGTGTCTATAACATCTTTTGTTCACCACATTAGAAGCTACATTATATGTGAAAACCATGAAGACTGACTCATTTCACCGGGACCTAATTTTTCATAGTGCGAGGTCTTTTGCAGATGTAACATAAAGAATATAATCGAATAGATTCAACAGACCCACCGTCACCTTCGAATGATTAACAGATTTTATTTAACAAAATTATCAATAAATTGTTTCGCCAATCTATTATTCGTAATAGGATTTCTTCTGTGAATGATTTCTGTTTCCACGAAAACTTTCAGATGTTAAATCAAGCTACTCCATGGATATTTCAGTTACGTTGCGTCGCGCGGTTTCCACGCAATATAAGTAACGTTTACGTGAGGTCAGCCTTAAATTTCTACGACAGAATCTTTACACGAGGCTCGCATGCCCAAAGTTTCGATGTGGTTCCCGTCGACGTGATGCTCGAACGATCGCGTGCTGATTGGACGGCATTTACCGGGCTACTGTCGGTCCGCTCCTGCTTGCAAGAGTACGGAATACACTGATTGCAGACTTGTAGCCCGGCGCCGCCGAGTTCTCCCCCGGCCCTCTGATCCATGTTTGCTGTCTGCTCGTGAAAGTTATCATCTCCTGAATGAAGTTTGCACTTTTCCGCGCACGTAAGGAGATCATCACGATCCCGAAGGGCAACGGTGGGAAGAGGAGTGGCGGCGAACGGAACGAGGGCTGTAATTTATGACGCCAAGGAATCGATGGTGACTCGACTGATTCGCTACTTATACTTTGACGGGCTATTTTTAAATTTTTGTATGTTGTCGATAAGACGCACGCCAGAATGCAATTAAGCGGAGAAACCAAGCGATGATAGCAATCTCGTATTGTAACTTATATCTAAGATATACATTGCTTTTATAGTTCTATTATTTCCGGACGAGAAAAGTCTTATGGGGAACGAAACTATAGATTGATCGTAAATATGTAATCAATTCCATTGTATTGACAATTTTATTACATTTTTATGACATATATGTGATATTTAATGTACTTATCAAATGTTTCTGGAAAAATAAGGATTGTTATTCTTTCACGGGAGAATGTTTGCTTTAAAAACTCACTTTACTTTTTTTAAATAATAAAAACATCCTCATTTTTCATATATTGATGTTACCAATGTAATATATGTATATACATACTAAAAAAATAATAATTTTTATCTTAAGAAAGCGTACACTGAAAAAAATGCATGTAATTTTTCATGGAAATTACATATTTATGACTGGAAAATTGCCTAAATATGATTGAAAATTTACAATTTCCAGTAAATTTCCAAGCATATTTATGTAATTTAGATAATTTTCCAATCATATACATGTAATTTCCATGTAAAATTACCTGCATTTTTTTCAGTGATTTAATATTTTTATTGTTTCAATCCGCGTGATAGAAGATATCACGTTTCAATATCGCGAACACTGTAGAATGCAGATATAAGAGCATTTAGTTGAATGTTGTCGCGACATCCAAAAGCCAATCTTTTCTCTATCTCTGCCATTTTGTATAGTAAGTCACCAAGTAATGGATCAGGAAAATCGACTAAAAAAATACTTGTTAGTAATAACAAACATTTCTGTATATACATATTGAGCACAATACATACTTTTAACCACATATGAGTGAACTTCTGTTAATATATCCTGCAGTGCAAGTCCCTTGTTCAACTTCAGTTCTTGAATCTCTGCGTAATATATATCAAGGATTATATAAAATCTGATATAAAGATCAGTAGCTAGTTCAAGATTCATAGCTAGTTCTTATATTTAAGATTGTCTTAAGTATAATCCTAAAGTATCATAAACCAATCACAACAATATTAGCATTTTAAAACTTTACTTAAACAATCTTAAAGTAAATACCGATCAAAAGAGCTGCCTTATCTCTAAAATCTGTTATTGTAAAAGGATACTTTTGTAGCATGTGTCGTAAGACTCGTTTAGCAACCAGTTTACAATACTAGTTATGTCTCTTGGTAAAGGGTGTCCAACACAATTATACACATTCCCTTCGTTCACAGCACCATAAGCAAACCATGTACTTTGAAGTACGCTTATTACTTTTCTCATATCACCGCCACTTAATGTCATTAATGCTTGCTTGCCGTCCTCTGTAACTTTTAAACTAAAGAAAGTTTTTCATTAACGAAAGATCTCGGGATAAAAGAGAATCAAGTAATTAGATATAAAATAAATCTTCATTCACACACTTCTCTGCTTCAATGACGTGATTCAGTCTTGGTATTATTTGTTCCGCTGCAAGAGGTAGAAATCTAAATCTGGTACAACGAGACTGCAGAGCTGGGATAATCTTGCTGAGGTAGTTGCATATAATACAGAAACGCACATTATCTGTGTATTTCTCAATAACTAGAATTAATATCAAATTAATATTTATTTTTATTAATGTCTAATTAATACCTTATAATCTATAAATATTGAGATGATGCTCTTACTTCTTCTGAGTGCATTCTGAGCGTCATTTGTCATAGCATCGGCTTCATCCAGGATAATTAATTTAAATGCAGATTTATACATAGTGCCTGTACTGGCAAAACTCAGGATTTGGCCTCGCACGATACCTATCCCTCTATCATCGGAAGCATTTAATTCTAATACCTAAATACATGTAAGTAAAGTAAGGAACATGAATGAAATAAAGAGACATGGAATTATTTAATGACAGATATGCAACCATTGAATTGAACTGAGCTGGAGTATAGAGTTTACGAGCACACGCCAGTATAGTACTAGTCTTTCCTGTCCCAGGTGGTCCATAGAGAAGAAGATGCGGCAGTTGATTCTCATCAATGTACTTGTTTACTGTAACAAGCAATTTCTTTCTCATTTTATAATAAAACATGTTACACACATTTACGCGTCCTATTTACTTGCGTCGTTCACTTACTCGTCTTTATTATCGTCTCATGAGAAATAAGTTCATCCAGGCTTTTAGGACGGTACTTTTCGACCCTGAAATACAAGAAGATTTTTGATCGATGTTCCTTGATCGATGTCCCAAGTTTCGTACTCACCATGGTAAATTTGTTTGTTGTTCATTGCTGGACGTCATCGTGCCATAAAATCGTCGACTCTCAATATCTCGTTTGACTTTTCTTGGAGTGATACCAACCGGTTAATGGAATAATGCGCCTTCAGCTTCTAAGGTTATATCACGCTCGAACCGTTTGAAGAATTTGAAGGTTATACTCTTGCCGCGCGTTTCGCCGGTTGCTTCGAATGCTCCGATTGCGCAGAACATAGCGATGTCAACATGATTCCAAGAGTTGTGCCACCTGTGGTTGCGCGACGCAGTCACATTTTGCTATGTGCTCCACAAACGTGAAATCGTTCCAACGCGCGTCTACTTATCGCACTCGTGTTCAAATTTGATCTTCTCTCAGCAGAATTGCATTTACAAAAAATTTATTGTTAGGTAACATCGGAAAATATATTTTTTCTAAACTACGAGAGTTCTAACCTTCAACCGTGGATGCGGGTTATTTGTGGAGTCTCTGGGATTCTTGTCGTTCTTCTGCACAAACTCGATCAACACCTGTTTTTAAATCAAACTTAATTCGGCAGCAAGTCTACATAGTGGAGAGCAGTTATTTTTATTTCCTTTTTTTGTATCTAAAAGTGGAAGTTTTATTAACTAGTGTATATATACAATAAAAGTATATATTACTCTGAAATTTTTAGAATGAGTCTCACCCTAAAGAATGAAATCTCACTCTTAGGTCCGGTTTTACCTTAATGTAAGATTAGAACTTTAATTTCACTTCACAATTCGGTTTATTTTATCTTTTTCTAATTCTAAGAATTAAAAAAAGAAACACAATAAGTTAAAATTGAGGTTAATCTTATGTTGGAGGAACTGGACTTTTAAGAAAAATTTAGAGAGTAATTAAGTCTTAAGCTATTTCCCTTTTTTTTATCAAAAGTAGGAATTCTTATCCTACAACTTATAGTGTGCAATAAAAACATAGCCACAGTTAAGGGTTAAAGCTACTTGATAGTGTTTAATCACAGTTTCGCAATTTTGCTCTTTTGATAGTAAGGTTCGCCAACAACCTTGATGTAATAATAAATACAGCATATTTTGCATAAAATTTAATCTCGTAATAAATTCATTCACAATTGATTGAACAAACAAGTAATGAAGTTACTAAAAAACTGAGTAAATAAGGGACAACTAGGCCAAGCGATTTCATCTAAAAATATTTATTTTGTTTGGGAACTATACAGGGACATGATCCACTCGATCCACTCGTACAAGGGATAAGTATGGCCCATCGAGTTCTCCAAAGGTATCCCAGAACGATGATCATTCCTTCCCGCAAGATAGTACAAAAGTTTGAATACCTTCTTGTGATGGACTTTGAGGCCACGTGCGAGAAGTATACAGTGCTCAAGCCGCAGGAGATTATCGAGCTACCGTGCGCGGTGCTGTCCACCTACGATTGGAAACTGAAGGACACGTTTCATACATACGTGAAACCCAGAGTTCATCCCACCCTCACGCCGTTCTGCACAGAATTAACCGGAATCATGCAGGAGACGGTGGATGATCAGCCTTATTTTGTCGACGTGTTTTCAAATTTCTGCGAGTGGTTGACTAAGAGAGGATACTTTGACAAACCTGAGAAAAGCTCATTCGTCACTTGCGGTAATTGGGATTTAAAAATTATGCTGCCGAGTCAATGCGATTTGGATGGTATTACGTTACCGGATCAGTTCAAGCAGTGGATAGAGTTAAAGCATATATTTTGCGAATCTACTGGATGTTATCCTAAGAGTTTAAAGGACATGCTTGCGCGACTGAATGTTCCGTTAAAGGGACGTCTACATTCGGGGATTGATGATGTGAAAAATATGGTATCGATAATACTAGCTTTAAAAGAGAAATACAACACGCAATTTCAAATTACTTCATCATTAACAACTTCTGCGATAAACTTAAGTAACAATTACGAACAGACTAAAATAACTAGGAATGTATTGAAGAAAAACACGTGATAGTTTGTTAAAAATTATTAATAAAATATCGTTTTTGTAAAACTTTTAAATTACAATTATATAAATAAATATTATTATTCTTTCACATAACCGATTATTATCGCCTCACTGCGACTTTAATCAACACGTCCTGTTTATTGTTTTCTGTATAAATCGCAAGTACAGCCTGCATATTACGATCCAGTTTCTGTGAACACTGTATCTTTAAAGGAAAGCTCTTTTTGCTAGGTAACATTCCTTCTGCAGGAACAACACTGAAATAATCTGAATTTGATAGACTGGTCTGAAATGGCTCGGCTGTTTTGAAAAAGCTAAGAATAGTCACAGTTGCTTCATTCTTTACTGGAGGAGTCAGAGTGATGGTGGACGGAGTTACAGTGAATTGATCTCTTTGCAATTCAGGGTGTTGAACTTCATATTCTATAGTTCTGTGTAATAAAATATTAACAAGTTATTTTAACAAGAAATCTTTTTTAAGTTGACATAGTTATAAAAAACTGATAAACGCGTAATGAGAAATATGCATGCTAGAAGAAAAATATAATACAAATGAAAAGATCTCTTACTGAGAAGCGAAGAAACTTGCTCCACCCGCTTCGTCTAAATGAGTAGTGTCGTTTATAAGAGACTGATACATCTCCGATTCATCAGTATCATAATGAACAGGCAAAGTATCATCCGCGCATGCTTCCACTGTGAGCATTATCTCATATTGATGAACACCAGTGCATAGATCATTTAGGTTTTGCTATTTAAATACACGCTGTTATTATTACGTAAACAGTAATGAGGCTAAATAATATAATTGTAGATACTTACAATAGAATCGCGAATCAACGTTATGCCAGGAATTAGTTGCTCTCCAGGAAAAATTTTACATATGGGATGCACAATATTCTTGAATGCTTCATTTTCATTTCCAATTGATTCACCCGACTCTTTCATCAATTTATTATACAATCTGACAAAAAAGTATATATTTATCAATTAGAAAATTAATGCCAATAAATGTCTATTTGTCTGAATACACAGCGTACGTTTTACCTGCGTATTCGCCAGCGGGTTGGTTCATCGCCATAAATAACATTTATCGTTGCCACATGCGAGACTTCTGAACGTTTCAATAACGCAAAGTCTTCTTTCTTTGGGTGAAATTGTATTGTTATTTCTTGAGATTCTTTAGAATTAAGTATTATTTCTTTTGGATTCATATGCCAACTAGAATCCATTATTGGAGAAATAACTAAAATATACGAATGTGTTTATCCTTGCGTAACTCATATTAATACGTAATATATAAAGAAAATAGGAGAATTAATTTAGTCAAACCTTTAGGTATGATTGTGACTTTGGCGAATGAACGTAAGTCGCCAATGTTATCCAGTCTAATACTAGCGCTCAAAGTCATAGTTTCAGAATATAAATTGCCAAGTGACAACCACAATTTTTTACTCGAATCTTTAAATGGTCCCGAAATTTTTACTTTACTGCAACCTCCGTATCCATACAAAGGTATCTGTCAATTTAAATTATAAATATTCCCTCTCTCTCTTTCTTGTTAAAAAGTAAATTAAACCTATTATCATTAAATATACACACTCTTTTAAACTGCTGAGAATCACTACTCTCTTTTGTATAATGTTTGATAGTAATTTTTCCAACTACTGAGCCTACGCAATAAGGACTGAACACAACTGCAAGTGTCTTAATTTCTTGACGTTGCATTACTCGTACCAGGCTTGTGTTGATAGTCTGTTTATCTCCAAGAAACTATAACAGATATTGATATAAATTGTATCACAACTTTTTCTTCAGATAACACAAAAAATATATATGTATATGTAATACCTTAAAACTCTTACTATCATCACATATGTCTATTTGAATTTTAATCTTGTTATTGCTCGTGTTGCGAATTGTAAATTCTTTAGTTTCACTTTTTCCTGTTTTTACACTATTCCATACTAGGGCAGCGTGTGTAGCTCTGATTGGAATTACATGTCCTGCTACAGCTAAACTAGATACTGTACTGATTGGTGAATTTCTATCGCAAGGTCCAGATCTATATATAAAAAGATTTGCTGTTAATAATAATAATAATACATGTACATTTATATATATATATAAACTCATAAATACCTACCTATTAGAAGTTACACTTTGTGGCGATGTTGCTGGACTTAGATATACAACATTATTAGGCGTATGGCAACGTAAATAATTTTCTTTTTCTGATTCTATTAATTTTTGTTCGGTACTTATAATGTAGTGATAAACATTGTTCCCGGCAACTAACTTAATCTTTGCATATCTGAAAAAATAACAATAAATAATTAAATAGTACAGTAGACAAATAAATTTATAATTTACAAATTAATCATTACCTTTCATTATTTACAGAGTTTGCATCGGAAAATTGTGGTTTATATACAATTAAGAATGAACTCCTTTCTCCAACTTGCAAAAATATATCATCTGGCTTTATAAAAAAATCTTGCGTCGCATTTGAATGCCCTTCAAATGGTACGATAGTCGCGAACACATGAATTGCGATATTTCCCGAGTTAATGATGTTTATCGATTTTCCTTGCTGTCTTGGAACAACTATCGGTACTTCCGTGTCGACGATTTGGATTTTACAAAAACCTATTTGTGCGTAAAGAGGTATCTCTTTTTTAAGTAATATAGTGTCATCATTGGATTGTACATATACAATTAGTTTGCCCTTCCAATGTTGTGGCTGTCTCTGCGGAGAATCTATTTAACAAAACTTTCTTACATCTCCAATAGATCAATGCCTGTATATGAAGTATACAGCTAGTATAAGAGATACTTGCCTACTGATATAGATCGCAATTTTTCACATTTTATATTAGTGGTAAATTTCTTAAGTGGTTCAAGTAGAAAATGCGTTGATCCATCAATGCTAAATATTTTTGAACCCTCCTATAAGTTGAAAATATATAATCAGTTTTCAGTATATCGATCTAATTACATTTTAGTAGATTTGTATCTCACTTCTAATATTGACAGTTTCACAGGTACAGCAACGTTGTTTTTATTATAAAATATTATAGGTAGAACTTTGATTGTTTCTTCTCCGATGTATTGGAAATCTAAGTTTTGTTTGTCAGAAGGACATATAATATCAAGCTCAAGTTGCTCCGGATTAACAAAGATTATGTGTTTCATAGACCATTTTGATTTTGCTACCATATCTGATAAAAATATATTTAATATTACAAATATTGGTTTACACATTTTTAGTACTTTTACTTCAATCTGAAAGAAATAGTCTAGTTATTATCTTTACAAGTAAAATTCATTTTCAGCTGATACTGAATTATACCTTTGTGGATTGGGTACTATTAGAATTTATTAAAATTTCCTTCGAAGGAATATTCAATTCAATACTTTGTGTATCTCCTACTACTTCAATTAACTTAAAGATATACGTGATCCATCTATCTCCATTATTTATGAGTTCAACATTTACTTCATTCGTCATACCAATAACACAATTGCATGCTTCTTCTGTATTCTTGCCAAGAACGACATTCTCTGGAAAAAAAAATATTGTCATATATCTATCATATCTATTATATTTTAAGTTAATAAGTAAATAAACTATACTACTTGAATCAGTCTGCATGTTCATATTGTTCATTGAGAACGATGAGCCTATCATACTATTAGAAATATTTTGTTCTTTGTTTTGAATATTCAAATTTTTGTAGCTCTCTTCATCAAAACTTTTTCTGTTCATTTTAAATGGTATATAGGACAATGCAGTCAATTTGTCATTGCATGGTAATGTGGAATTTTGTAAAGAAAATGTAAAATCTGATGTTGACGGCACACCTAGTTGTTAAAGTTATATGTCAAGATATTTATACATTAAAGTTTGAATTTAATCTTTTAAATTATAAAAAAAAATTGATTATATACTCTAATCTCAGATATATCATGAATACAGATTGAAATGCTATATCGTGCAACAAAATCCATAAAAGAATCAAATGTAAATATCTTATAAAGATTTCAATTTACATACCTATGTCTTGATTAATTGAAGATACCACGTTTTCATTACATGAATCCTCTAACATTTTCTTTTTAGATACATTCATGAAGGATTCAGCCTTCTTTACATTTTCATTTGAAGGGAATGATACGCTTCTACGCTCCTGCTTTATATTAACAATTTCATTTAAAGTTTCATTTTTGGTTTTATTATCTATTGATAATTTAGCTGAGCGATTCTCTACATTAATATCATTAAACTTGTTCGAATTTCCAATAGACATTGCTAAAATAGACTTTTCATCGGAGTTTTCTTTTCTTGTATTATTATACATTAGAGAATGGTTTTTCTTCTTCTGTGCCATTAAAAGCTGATCAACCAATCGTCGTGGTGTCTCGCTGTTAACATCTTCTAAAGTATTAACAATAGTGCTCAAACTTATGATACTATTTTCATCTATATCTCTTCTTATATTGGGAATAAGCGTATGCTCTTTCTCTGTCAATTGCATTGACGATGTTGCTACAATATAATTTTTACTGTACACGAGAAAATTTTATTTTATTTTATTTTATATTTTATTAACAATTGTGTAATTACCATCTGTCGAGACAGTTGATTCAACTAATACTGGTAATTTGCTCGTTTTTATAGGAGTTTCCAAAACCTTAAGGCTTGGTTTTGCTTTCCCATTTCCCAGCATTTCTATATCATCAGATTTACGTTCAAAATATCTGCCGATAGATACTTTCCGTCCAGCACAAGATCTATAATTTAGACATTAATTTATATTAACATGTATTTCATATAACATATCTTTATGCATACAAAAACATACATACTCGATTGACAAGTCTAGCTCTCCAATGATACCAGAAAGAGTAGTAAAGTCTATTTTTTCATGCTTTTCTGTTTTCATGCCTGGCATACAATATGTGAAATTATGCGGAGCAAAGCAAGTCTGATCCATTGACAATTGTTCAGCCCCTTTTGAATTAGATAAAAATTCTTCTGCCATTATCTCGTTATTAAGTTGTGCCATTATGTCGTTTTTATTGAAACTAATGCCATGGAAAGATAAGTTCATATGAGATTGTCTTTTAGCACTACTACTGACACCAGATGAACGTGCTGTTATTTCATTGGGTTCAAAAGTAACCTGGAATTTACTTTTTCTAAAATATTCTGATTTTAAAATATTTATAAATCATATTTATCACACATGGAAATATCTACTAGTTGTATACTAGCTTTACTCACCGAGTGACTCATGTTGCACTCCTTGTCCAACTCGGACATACAAGCTTCAATTGGTAAAGTAAAATTTGAAACTGGCGTATTGCTCGTTATATTTTGCATATTAGCATTATTTTCTTTATTTGTGTCTAAAACAATTGCCATTCAAATATTAAAATTAGAATTAATTTATGTGCACAGATATTCTTGTACATCCTTTTTCTATTTTTATTTACCTATGGTTGGAACAGAATTCTTATCGCTACATCTCTGTAAAAGCTTTCTGGCTATTTCAAGTTCTGCATCTATATTGGAAAAATTCAATTTCTGCTCGTTCTCCGTTGTGCTTATGCTTGTAAGATCTGTCATCAATATCATATATTAGTACAGTTCTGCTAATACAATAATGTTCATGAACAAATAAGCAAAAATAGGACTCTTATTATCAAATCATAACAAATTAATACATTAAAATGGGCATATAAGAGACAGATGTGTAGCAGCGCAAAACAAATAAAGATCTTAACGTATATGTGTTCTAAAATTAAATTCTTTATTCGTTTTATGTTCCTACACCGTTTGATTCTTACATGATCTTCTAATGATTCGGTACTCATAAATTCGGAAGATCTCACCTGACATATTATCAAGAAGACCTAACGAAGTATCCTCTTTCTGTGTCAATTCATCATCATATAATAGATCCTGCTTGCTCTTTTCTTCACCTGATTGCAGCTTATCACTGAATTTACTCTCCAACCTGGAACAAAATATCTTTAAGATCCACTTCCATAAGTAATAGTCGCTTTCCATTTATACCGAAAGATAATTCTCATTTGTAAAATCATCTACTCAGTTGAATGCACGTTCTTTTTCATGACAAGTGAGGAGATTCAACCGAGTTTTTACTTACAATCTGCACAATCTCGAGACCGTATGCTTTACAGAGTCTTGTTAAATTACATTAAAAATGAGATTATAAACCTGTGTTGTTATGTGATAACTTTATTAAAGTAAGCAAGTAGTGAGGTCATTATGTGAGTATAAAATACATAAATTTAGACCTAATATCACTTATGTGAAAATGGAAAGCAACTATTACCTAAAATCAACTATAATTCATGTGATTCTCTATATAATGAGTATTTAACTCTAAGAATCAATTGAATAGCAGGACGACAGTTGATTCGAATGATTGATGCGCAAAAAGGAAGAACCTTTTAACGAAACGCCTGTTGATTCGTGGAAATGGAGGATTTTTTCAGAGAAGGTCTGAGATAACATACATGGCTTTTCTGCGAACAGTGGACGTCGCCTGTGGCTGTGGAGTGCTCAACACCGTGTCATTTAGCACGCCGGAACTCTTAGGTGCGATAGGAGTAAACATCGTATAGATCCTTTGTTCCGATCGTGGCGATGCCCCGACGAACAATTCGAGGAACGGATCTATCAGCAGTCCTTCATCGTTTCACAATCGCGTAAACTCTGCGAATCCGCTCAAACGCGATCACACATAACCCACATTCCCACTCAGGTTTTAAACAATAACAGTCGATTGATTTTACGTTCAAATTTGAAAAGTCTTGGAGGTCACCGACGATTGGACACGGATTTGAAGGCCGCGACGTTGTTTATCATTCTACCGACGCCTTATGTGTAATCGCCATCTGCTGGCGAAAGTCGTTGCGAAATTCGAAATTCGTCGGTAAGATCTCAGCCGGTCTTTACGTTGTTTTTGTAATTTTCTTTGAATTGTTTTGAATTATCTTCGCAATTTCGTACGTTTCACAAGCGAGACTTGAACCTTCGGACAGTTCGCGATTGTATTTGGCTTGAGAAAGTTGTAACGATTTTCTGAAAATTTTTTTCTTTGAAAAATTTAAGTTTTTATATATTTTTGTCATTTTTAGATAATGAGATTACATGGATTATAGTATATTTTGTATGTGTACATCACATATATTTTCTTTTTGATTTTGAATTATTCGTTCTATCGAAATGGAGTTATTATATGATCATCCATTGCTTATTTAATTATTATGTATTTTCAGTATTTTACATTGTATATGAAATTAAACACAAAAAAATATTATAATTTTAATATGAAATAATTGTTAAAGTTACTCTTATTATGTTTTTAATATATATATTTAATTACAGTTGTGTGTGTGTGTGTGTGTATGTGAAATACAAATTCTTATCCATTAACATAAAAATCGCTAATAAAAAGCCATATGATTTTAAAAAATCTTTAATAAAGGAAATGATTTTACATCGTGTCTTATGTTACTTTTATCCAATTCTAATCTGATAATATAATTTGATAACACATCCGCAGACATCTCTTATAATTCTAATAAAATCACATTTATGCTTTCAAAATAAATAATCGATACAACCAAGTGTAAAAGTACGGCTATTATTCATACACACTATTTATAGTAAAGTAATTATATGTAATAAATGTAATAGGCCATTTAGAGCTACTACATATATACTGGCATAATTTCGTTATATAGCCAATCGGGACAATTATTTGAAACATGCTCGCTTTCTCGCATTTTATGCACTCACATCTTTGTAATATGTGTTATTTCATATCCATAATCTTATATTTGTCATTAACAATATTATGGTTAAATTACAGATAATGATAAGAACACATTTTTTTAATTGCATATCTAATGCAATTAATTATCTATTATCAATCTTATAGAAAATACAGAATAACTTTCTTGTCATCAAACGATTCCATCTTTTGGCATGCAAATTTTTTAATTGACATTTCCATATTGCGATTCACGCTGAAATTTTATACTTGTTTTGTGAACCTCCGAGATGTAAAACATGTAAAAGAATGAATCAATGATGCAAAAAAACAATGTAATGTATTATAAAAATCAAGCATAAAAATGCACTCGGACAAGATTGTTATACAATTTATTCGATTACATTTTCATAAATTTAATTGGATTTTGTGCAAACAGCAGTCGCTTCTTCGTTATGTTGCATGACTTTGTAACTTGTAATATAAATGTTCAAATTTAGAGAAAAAACGTCCTAAATATAATATAGGACGATAACAAGGAGTCAACATTACTTTCTGTTTATGTTCTCCTGAACTGAACTAATAATTTATATAATACTTAATCTTATTATATTAAAAAGATATAACATAAAATTATTTTATTCATTATTTCGAAATATTTCTAACAAAACATTGTAATTAATATAAATAAATTATCATTTTATTCTTGTAAACAACTTATTCTGTGTAAAGAAAAAACTGTTCAACATTAGTTGACTTATTTATATTATAAATACATATGCACATAATATACACATACATATATATACATGTACATATATATACATACGAAGTATACTTAAAAAGTCATCAAATTTCTTTGTCACATGCTAATTTGAAGGAGCGTTAATTTAAAGACCACGTTATTATTACGTGCTGGTTTTTATTCTAAAAATAAATATGCACCACATGCATTTGTAACATTCATAACTCATTACATGCTCACAGTACAATACTATTTGCTGCACAAAAAATTACAGATAATTAATACTGCATGTGGTATTTATTTTTAAAATAAAGATTTTCTATCATATAACTTCTCTTTCAAATCATTAGCACGCAAACAAAAAATTCTATTCTGTCTTTTTTAATAGATCTCGTACGCACACACACATACACATATGAACGCACGCACATACGTACATCGTTAAATAACTAATGAAGAAGTCATAATTATAAAAACGATTATATTATAGGATCAAAAGTTAAATTAATACATTATCTATATTTGCTTAAAATGTAATAGTAAAAAATATCTGAATTGATATTGAAAATGATGGTGATGTCTACGTTATTTGCTGCACACTGTACTTGTACGCCAAACTTACTATTTATATAATGATTAATGAATTACAGTGAGATTCCTATCGAATGTTGGTTCTATCAATATAATAAAAATTCAACTGATCCTAAAGCAGCTGTATTCCTGTACCAAACAGTCGATACAAGATTTTTGTCTTAACGATAAGCTCAATCTGGACCTTGCCGCGTATTTCGTTAGTTCCTTAAATTCCTTAAATCTTTTTAAGATAAGCATAAAAACAGTACGATACAAATACATAATATTTAAAAATTGGGTCAGGAAAAATATTTAGGAAAGTTTTATTTATTATTTTTTGCATCAAAAAACATCAATTATAAATTATTATAGAGCAAGAGGATGATTTGATAAAAGGGAACAAGTGTATATATATTTGTCGAATAAGAAGTGCAATAAATTCTTCAAAAAGTGATTGAACAATGTGGTCATGTATAGAAGTACTGAGAATTCGTATTTATTTTAGGCAAGCGCTTAAGTCAATTATAGCTTTGCTTAAAGAATTTTTTGTTTAGTCCCATTTAATTGGTCTGTGTGATAAAGACAAGTATCTTAAGAAAATGTTTTCAAATAAATGTTTTAATTAAACTTCTCGATTTTTGTTTCGTTTTCATGGTATCGCATATAATATGGTATACACGTTCTTTTCTTATGAATTTGAAAGATTAGGAAATTTTATACTAATCTAGATATTAATGTATATATATAATGTTTCATTGTCGCGCAGTATTGCATGTATCATTACTGATGTAAAAAACATAATTATTAATTTAAGAGATTTGCAATTGCAGGAAACATTGTTATAATATATAATTGTTATTAAAATGATAGAGCATCATCGAATAAGTTTTGATTAAAAAAGTGACATACATATAAAGCATTAGCAGCTATTGAATGGAAGATTTAGAAAATCAGTGAAGAGAGAAAACCACTATTCGCAAATATTCTTAAAAATGGATAATCCATTTATGATGTTGACATAGATATTAATGATTATTTTTGATTAATCGCAAAACTTACCATCGATATTCTTTATATTCTTTTAATTTCTATGACTTAGTAATATTATTTTACTTTCGGACAATTTGAGAGACGAAGATTTTTTTTTATAATAGTACATGAAGTGAAATTTTAACGACAAAGATCATTTTATTTTTTACATTTTAATTTTCAAATGTAAATAATATTGTTATCAAAACTTTCTACAGATGATAATTTTAATAACATACAAGTATCTTTAACAATGGTATCTCCTGATCGTATTTACGCAAAGGCAGTTTAATAATATCTGTATTGAAAATATGTTTGCATTAATGTAACTTCTATTGTTGTCTTTTGATTCATTTTACGCTCACGTACCATAAACCTATGTGTCGTAATTATGAATATTAAATAATAATTATAATTAAATAATGTACTTTGCTAACTAATTAACTCCAAGATGAATCGCATATGGCGCGCATATCGCTGTAACTTAATCTTAAAACGTTTATTTATTTGAACGTCATTATAATTAGAACAACAACGACGATGATTATGCTGATGATTATAGCATTGTAAACGATGATAAAAGTAGTAATTACAACTTTATTGTTGCTTTTACTGTTATTAATTTTAATGTTTTTATTACTATTTTATTATTGTTATATTATAGTATTATCGTGTTTTATTATTATTATTATTTATTCGAGGTTTATCCATCAGGTCTATCCTATGATCCATCCGAATTCATAAGGAGGGCATATGGGTAATACCCTGTGATAGAAAAATTCGCACCGTACCTCTTACATATCGCTGTCTTAATGTTATTATTATTATCATTATTGTTATTACATTATTTAACAAATTTGTATCTTACGCATTGCATGCTATTTTTTTTACGGAAAACTTAGTTTTTTAAATATAACTGATGAAATATTAGAGAAGTGCTTTTTTCAAATTGAGTATATTCATTCTGAGGTCAACTACAATAGCTTTTATTACTTCAAATTATTTTATTTGATTTAAAAAATATAACAAAATTCTTCTATCGGCTTTCATATGTACATTTTCGATGTAAAATGTTTATAATTGTAAATATAAGTGGAAAAATGTTAAAAGCTTTAAATTTATTTAGTATAAATAATATCTATCGCGATTTGCTGATCAGTGGCTTGCAATTAATGTTATCCTGCCGCGAATATTTTTCGAAAAATTGAAATCTTTCTCACCTATGAGCAAATCTTGTTCGATTTATATCGTTCTTTTAATCTGGATCTAGGTAGATCTTTTAATGTGTAGATCTAGATAACGGCGGGTGCCTTCTACCAGTCTTTTTTCCTTCTCCATTTCTAAGTATTTTAATTATTAAAAAATCATATTAAATCCTGCATATATTACTCTATTTTTCTCTTCCCTTCTTTTTCTCTCTCTTTCTCTCTTTGTCTTTTTCTTCCTACCTTATAATAAATTATCAAATGTAATTTGAGCTATGATTATACAAGTTTTCAGAATATCGCACTTCAAATAATTCTCGTATATATGGCACAAATAAATGTAACGATTACTTTGGCTATTTTATTTCTTCCACGCAAGTATATAAAGTGCGAGGAATGTAATATAGTTATAAATATATTTTAATGTGGGACATATTTGACAAGTAGATTTAACAAAAAAAAACAAAAGATAAAAAAATTGAATAATTAATTTGTTTATAGAAAAACTAGAATGATGTAGGTGTTAATGAACCAAAGTAGATAATATAATTAACTCTTAATGAGTTTCTAATATTTTCTAATTGAGTTTTTATAGTTGAAATATTTTTTAATTGAAACTAGTGTTTCGATTTTTACCAAAGTCTTTCTCAATCGATGATCAAAGATGAACTGAGCGAAATATTGCAAGACTTATCCTTTTATTACATCTTGGGAACGAGATAAATAGATAATTCATATTAATTTTTTTTTTGCTATTTGTCTATGTTGCTGTATGTTAAATCTACTCATAAAATATGTCCTACATATTTGTATACATTTTTTCTCATTTCTTTTCTTATTTCGCACGCACGCATGCACGCACTCACTCACTCACTCACTCACTCACTCACTCATTCATTCACTCATTCACTCACTCACTCACTCGCTCACTCAGTCCCTCCCTCCCTCCCTTCCTCACTTACTCCATCTCTCTCTCTCTGTTCTTTATTTATTAGATTATATGATCTAAAGTCTCGATATTCAATATTATACCTATACACATAACATAAGTTTGCAACATCTCAATTAACAATCAAAATCTTCCAACTACTTTCGATTTGTCTAGCGCATGCAAGAACATATCACAATACATGTGATATCACAATATACATGTTATATCGATATTAATCAATTCACGCGCTTCAAGTATAAATTGATTTATCGTCCTCATAACACTTTAAAATCATGAAAAATATAATTACAATTCACTTGCTCACATTTACAATCGATAAAAATGTCTTTAATATTGACAATTTTAAAAATCAGTAATCGATCGTCGCTGATGTTACTACTGATAATTCAAGGAAAGACTGTTGTGATGATTTAATCGCTGCATGGACGGCCCTTATTTTTCTACAGCATACTAAAATCGCCATAGGCTAGATCTACGTGATGCTGATGTTGATCCTACAATAAACAGAAATTTTATCAGTAACTTAAGAATAACATTCGGCTGTTGTCATGATTGTTGTCGTGATGATTTGTTACGGGTAGAATAAAAATTTGTTTAAATTCTGTTAATGTCTGTCATTCTAAAAAAAAAGTAAATGAGAAGGATGCAGTTTGCACTATATGGGATGCATTTAAAAAATATAAAAATTGTATGCGACGTAAAAAAATTGTGTAATATTTTCAATTTAAACATTTCTCAATAAGAAACAAAAAGTTGCCTGAAAAAAAACTGAAACATTTCATCTTTTCTAAGCTGTATACTATAATCAATAGGTGTATTTTAATATATTTAGAGAATTGACTCTCTATAGAAAGTTTTCAATATGCTTAATAAGCACATATTATATGATGAATTTATTTATTTCATGGTACTTTTTAAAATTAAAATTTAGAAATTATTTAAAATTAAAAGAATATCATAACAACTAAAATAAAGCTTATAAAATAATAAGTTAATTAAATTAAAATTTAATTATATTATATATTTAATTTTTATTCCAATACTGTTGTAAACAAGCTGATGTACAAGTATTTTATGTTAAATAAAATTAGTAATATATTATTTGTTTATATTTGAATATATCGATTACAATTAATTTTCATTTAGTAAAAATTTTTTATTCAATATAGTTGCACAATTTTTTATCCGAAATGCAACCATTTTCTCAGAAAATAAAAATGAACAATACGAAAAATACGTATATTTTTGGAAAACATATTTGTACCCGCTTGTGTTACGACATCCTCCTTTATCTATGGTTGTACCGACCAGCATGTGAAACAGCCACCATCTCTATGGGTAGAGATCCCCGTCGTTTGACAAATGCTTCGGGGACAGGATCGCGCTTTCCTATTTCTCTTTTCCATTTGAGCCACGTACCATTGTCGTTTCCATCGGTAGATCCACAGGTGAACATTTCTGGGCCACCACTACTTCGTCTTCTTAAAACTTTTTTGCGGTTTCGCGGTTTACTATTTAGATTATTCCTACTAAATAGATCGCGACGTAATTCGGATATGTCTGCTGGTATTGATCCTCGTCTCGGAGAAAGCATTCCGGATACGGTACTATCAAATTTACTAATGCCATTATTGTTGCTGCGGTTGCTACTGTTATTGTTGTTATTATTATTGTTGTTTATTGAAATGCTTTCACGTTCGCCTGAAATAATTTAATGTAAAATTGCGTTTCTGCGTTATAATATTATTAAAATATACTTACGAGTTAAAGTGAGGACATTTTCTAAAAGATTTCCTAATGCAGTCTCTTGCGGAAGACTAGATCTTCGTAGATCCGAAAAATTGTCTCCTCGATAGCCTAGAGTTAACCGGTTACAACTTCCACCTAATATGTAAAAGAACATCGTTTTCACAATGTAAGTGACAAAAGCTATACTTCCAAATAAAGATTGTAAATTTAAGCCTCATTTTTTAAATAAAAATTTGTTACACTAAAAAATAACTGAAATTAATTACTTTTATTTTATTTAGTAATAATGTTTATTAGTTTTATCGTTATCTTTCAATATTATATTTTATCTTTAAAATATTTTTTATAAATATATTAAAACATTACTAACAATAAATCTTTAACACATTCGTTATATTCATAATTATATTCGTATAGCATCTAGTATAGCTAATCCAAAATATTTATTCAATATATGTAATTCAAATTTAAATCATGTATATAATTTATCTATATATATTATGTGTATTATATTTTTATATAAATTATTCGATAAAGTTAATTTTATTTGTAAAGGTATAAATATACAGGGTGTTTCCAAATTAAATGGCAAAACTTCGGGAGCGTGTAGAGGAGTAAAAAACTAAGAAAAAAAGTCCTATAGACATATGCTCGTTTTTGCTTTGTTTCGCAGGAAATCACGAAAAAAGAAAAAAATATATTTAATTTATTATTTTAATTATTTTATTTATAAACTTTTTAATGAAGATTTTGTTCGAAATGTGCACCTCTTGCAGCAATACAAGCATTGCATCTGTCAAACACGGCTCTTGTAGCAGCCAGGCACTGTTCTTGCGATATTCTGTTCGCTGCAGCTACGATACGATTTCTCAAATGTTGCTCTGATTGAATAGGCGAAGAATAAACTTCTTGCTTCAGAGTACCCCATGCATAGAAATCTAATGGCGTTAAGTCGGGCGAACGAGTTGCCCAATGTACTGCTCCTCCACGTCCAATCCATCGTTGTGGGAATTTTCTATCTAACCAGGTTCTAGCGACTCTGCTGTAATGAGCAGGGCATCCATCTAATTGAAACCACATTTCAGTACGTTGTTGTAATGGGATGTTTTCTAAATAGTCAGAAAATTCATTCTCCAAGAAATTTAGAAAACGGTCCCCATTTAATCTTGCAGGTAAAAAAAACGGTCCCACTAAAACGTCGTTCCAAATTCCAAGCCAGACATTAACAGAAAACTCTTGCTGAAATTTGTATTCTCTAACAGACCTGGGATTTTGATGAGCCCATATATCATAATTCCTTTGATTAATTATTCCACCTCTGGTAAATGTTGCCTCATCTGACCACATTATTTTAGATGGAAATAAAATATCATTGTGGCATGTCTGAAGGTACCAGTTACAAAAGTTCAATCTGTTCCAATGATCTTGAGGTAATAAATTTTGCACTTTTTGAATGTGGTAGGGATAGCGATTATCTCCTTTTACAGTTCGCCAAATTGTTTGTGGTGACACTCCCAATACAGCCGACGCATTCCGAACGCTGGTCTCAGGATGATTGTCAAAATGTTGTAAAATACGATTCCCTGCCTGCAAATCTCTTCGTAACGCTGCTTGAAATCGGTTGTTTTCTTGTCGAATTGAAAATGTTCCAGTCTCTCGCAATCTATTAAATGTCAACATAAACACTCTTCGGTTTGGCACTCTTCTGTTTGGAAATCGTCGTGCATATTCTCGCACCGCCTTTAAAGCATTACCGTTGCAGAAACCGTATACAAAAACCATATCAGCATATTCACTATTAGAATACGTACGCGGCATATTGCAAAAGACAAAATTCATCTACTGTTAAAGGCTTTCAAAGAGCGACTGACAAATTCATAACAGAAAGTGGAAAATGTAATCAAATATGTCGGTGCTAGATATGGCAAGAAATGTAAACATTTTTTTTCGATTTCTCTGAAACGGAGCAAAAACGAGCATATGTCTATAGGACTTTTTTTCTTAGTTTTTTACTCCTCTACACGCTCCCGAAGTTTTGCGATTTAATTTGGAAACACCCTGTATACATATATTGTATATCTTATTTCGATTTATAAAAGATTAAGATTAATCAAAAAGTTGAAAGTTGTTGATAAAAAAATATAAGGTAAATTGATCTGTTTTTTTTTCAGGAATAATATAAACTGATAAAATTCTATTAGTTTGTAAAATTTATAATTATAATTTATAGTTACACAATCTACATGTATACAGAATGTTTGGAAAATAATGAAAAATCTTTCGCATAGGGGCAGAATGGACTAAACTGAGAAGAAAAGTCCTCTATCATTTTACAATTTTCGCAATAGTTAACAAGATATTAATTACTAAAAATTGTCAAAAATTGGTCAATAATTTTTTACTCAAATACTATTAACTTTACAGAAAAACTGTAAGAGACAAAAATTATTTATTTTTTTCTCATAAGGTTCTGAGAATTTTTTCAGAATTTTTTCAGAATTTTTTAATACCGTATTTTCTCAGTTGGTAAAAATAAGAAAATGCAGTATTAAAAAGTTGATAAAAAATTCTGAAAAAATTCTTAGAGCTTTAGGAGAAGAAAATAAACAATTTTTGTCTCTTTCAGTTTTTTTGTAAAGTTGATAGTATTTGAGTAAAAAATTATTGAAGATCAATTTTCGACAATTTTTAGTAATTAATATCTTGTTAATTATTACGGAAATTGTAAAATGGTAGAGGACTTTTCTTCTCAGTTTAGTCCATTCTGCCCCATGCGAAAGATTTTTCATTACTTTCCAAACACCCTGTGTATACATATATATTATAATGTGTATATATATATGTTTTTAAATCTAACATGTGCATAAATAGAAGAATTAGAATACATGCTCTGATACCTTGATGTTTAGTAATATCAGTGGGTACTGATCCACGTCTGCAATTATGATCAACTCTGGTAGATGTATTCGTTGAAGTAAAATCGTCCAATTTCGATAGAAGACCAACTGGAGCTGATCCGCGTCTTTTTGCCCATCCCTGAATTCAATATTGATTACAATATATGCAACTAGAAAATTTAAAGAGAAAGTAAAAAGAAATTTGATTACTACAGATTATACTAACAAAAAGTGTGGGGCGAGCGAAATGTACAAGTGAAAGATAAGAGAGCGGCAAATAAAAAGAGAATGATGATACTGTATCAGGTATAGGAAATAAAAAAGATGAGATTTGCGAATAACTAAAAAAATTTGACTTTAAGTGTAATCAATAACAAGGTTAACAGAAATAGAGAGAGAGTGAAAAGAAGTAAAAAGATTACAGGAAGATATCTGAGATGGGTACTGGGGATAGAACAAAAGACAGGATATGTAATGAGGCAAGAATTACAAAGGAATTGTGAAAGAAAGAATAGCATATAGGATTATGAAAAAAGACTGGAAGAAAAGAGCATTTGGAGTGTTGGAAAAAAATTAAAGAGAACAAGGAGGAGAGATTATGGAAATAAGAAAAGGAAAGATTGTTTTAGAGAGAGGAGATGGAAACACTTGGATGAAGGAGGAAGAATGAGATATTGAATAAACAATTAATCGCGAGGAAAAAAGAGATGTAAAATGTAAAAAAACGGGAAGTCTAAGGAGTTCTAAATATAACAGATGATATAAATGGATAAAGAGAATGAGAAAGTACAAAGGTATTAAAAAAGAACGGAAAGGAAAGATATTTATTTAGGTAATGAAATGAGCAAGGGATAGTAGTACTGAGAAATGTAAGATGTGTAAAATGGGTAGAAAAACATGAAAGTTAACATGTGCAAAAAGAATGTAAAAATGGTAGAGGGAACATGACAGGAGATATCAGAGAAGATATTCTCTGGGGAAGACGAGAGAACTAGTGGTTAAAATAACTATAAGGGTTAAAAAAGAGAAATGAATCATGAAGAAGAAAAAAAATCGAGGAAGGCGGAAAGAACAAAAATAGGGGAAAAAGAAAAAAGAGAGAGAGAAAGACCTTAAATAGTAAAAATGTAAAAAATAATTTTTCTTTATAACTTTTAGAAATAATTTTTCTTTAATTTTTTAACATAATATATGAGAGAATTTTTTGATATTTTAAAAGTAAATAAAACCTTTTTGTTTATACATTTTAATATGTCAAAAAATGTTAATTTTTATAAGAAACATTGAAAGAATTTTATTACATTTCTAAGGGAAATGAACTGTACAGTAATTATAGGATTAATATTTTAAAATAAAGATTTTCTATTGTTTGTTGTAACTACATTCGATTATGACATTGGAAGTAAAAAATTATTTAAGTATTCTCCACGTTATACGTTATACAAAAATAACTTTGTGTCTTCTTATTTCGTAGATAGCGGTAAATTTGATAAATAGACGAAATTTACTTTGAAAGGAAAAGTTGTAGAATATAATAAAATAAATATACAAAAGATGAGATTGAATACACAAGAGCACAATTAAACTCATATATTCATCGTAAACACGAAGTATAAAAGTATTAAAATGAGTGCAAAAGAATTTCACTCAACAAATTCATTTCGACATATAATGTTAGAAAAAGTGATATCTTTTATATATGCACGTTATAATCCAATATAATTACAGTAAAAAAATTAACCTTAGAAATCATTGTTAGATTACCTGATTGCCTCTACGAAAGGATGCTTTAGCGACGTCGTCATTCGTTCGGGGATCAACATTTTCCTTCATTTGCGCATCGGAATTGAACTTTGAGCTCTTCGAATTTTTATCTTTCACATTATCTAATTCCTTTCTATTGCCAATGACAACACTAGTTTCCTTATTCGATTCATCGATACTTCTTTTTGGCTCACTACTTTCACTCGATGAAGATACACTATGATTAGGAGGCGAATCGGGAGGACTACCGATAAAGAACACTTTGTGAGTGCTAAGCTCAGAAGACACGGGTATTGTGGTATATCGTCTACCTGCGTGGTCGACCTGCGTTATCGTTTTACATTCTGTGACAGAAGTTGAATATCTTCGCGGTTCTTGTGCAGAATATGCGCTCAAAGTCGATGAAATAGATTGATCTAATTTTTTGGGCAACAACGTAGTTTGCAATTCTTGAACCGTTAATTTCGCATCATGACATTTAAATTCAGTATTGCAATCCAAATTCGACTTACATTCCGCAATGTACATGTCAGGAACACATTTGTTTTTGTCACTATGAGAACCCGTTAACGTAGCATAGAACATTTGCGTGGAATCTGGATCTTGAGCGGAAGAAGGCCTTTTATATCTATGTTTAGAAAAAGAATCATCAGTGCGAACAGTCTGTATAGAATGGCGACGCATGGAATTGACAGTATGTTTCTGTTTTGTTGTATCCAACAAAGTCAAGCCTTGTTTTTTGATAGATATATCCATCGGTAATTCTTTAGAAAGAGGACTTATGCTGGATTTCTTTTGATAACGTGAATTAGGATCGTGCGAACAGTACCGACCGCTTGGACATGATTTTTCTTTCGTATTAGTCGAGGAACTAAAAGAATTGTCAGTTTCTATCAACGTCTGAATGTAACATTGTGACATCTCCGCGGTCGCAGACATATACCTCATTCTCGTACTTGGTTGCAACGGAGGGAAAGTCTGTTGTCGCGTAAGTTGTTTAGTTTGCGCGCTGTACTGATTATTCGATTGCAAAACTGTATTTAATTTCGATGCTTCGGCACTACTCGTAATACTGGCTATACTTGTCTCTGGTAAGAGATTCTCTGCGCTAACTGGTCTCTCAACAACGCTAACATTTGACTCGCTCGTATTACTTTTGGAAGACAATAGAGACAATGAACTCGGCCCCAATAAATTTTGATCTTCCATCTTCCAGAATTGATTTTTCGCTTTGGCTTGTTCGATCGGCATACTTTCTCTTCTATTGGGCTGGATTAAAGGTAAGTGCAATGATTTCGATACACTTAGAGGAACGGAATGACGTCTACCAACGCGATCGAGTCCAACTCGTCCTGGCAATGTCGGCATTCGCGCTGTTTGCACATAAGTTGCTGGTATCAGCAAATCAATACTGCCCGAATCTTCATCAGCGGCCGTTTCTTCGCCCGAACTAATGATTCCTTCAGGTTCATCCAATTCAGAAATGTCGGTTTCTTTTTCTTCAGTTACCTCTTGATTGATCAGTGATTCCCATTTTTTCTGATTCATCTTTAAATATTCCATTAATGACACACTCAAACCATCACCGAGAAAACGGTGCCATTCTACGTAGAGAGGAGTAACGACGTGTTTGAAAAAACCAGCTTGAATTTTTGGGATGCTAGTAGTATGTCGATCACATAATGGCGTTACTGGAAGATTTAAACGACGTTCGTAATCGCCCTGTCTGAAAAACTCTTCGCAAACCTTATAAGACCATTTCCTAGATATATCCCACGGTCTGCACGGATTGGAAATATCTGCGCATTTTAGAGCAATTTGTAGGATGAAATGACGATCTTCCTCGCGTTTCATTTCAAGTGAATTGTTGCTCAAATAATCCTGCAATATGAGAAATAAAAAAAATATGTCATGATTCATTAAAATAATTAAAAGAAAAAAATGTAAGGAGATGTACCCTAAAACGCGTAAGAAATTCTTGTTGTCTTGTAATATCTGTCGCTAAGATCAATGAACTGATATGCCGTTGAAGTTCTGATCTCACGTCGGCTGGTAATTGTGCCGAAACACCGCTTTCTAGAAGACATCCTATAGCCGATCTCCAGTGATGATTTTCGAGAACAGAAGTATTCTGGAAATTGTCAACCTTCGATTACAGATAGATATTGCTTAATTTATAAATAATAATTGTCAGAAAAAAAATAAAAAATATATATAACAAGATGATACTATATATAACAAGATTTATAAATTAAACAATAATACTTAAGAAATAAATTTAGAGCATTTAAAAAAGAATGTAATATAATTTGTACAAATTTTATTTTTTGAACAATAAATTGAAAAAAAAATTTGTTTTCCATTAATTTATGATAGACACGTTTTAATCTGATTGAATATTTACAAATAATCTCGCTATAAAATAAAATATAAGTATTTATAATTCACGTCAAGCTAACGATATTTTCAAAGTGATATGATTCAAGAGATATGCGATTCTCCTTGAAATATATTATGAAACGTAATAATTTAATACGTATTTGTTTACATAGTTGCACGCACTTCCAACTTTTATTTTATTTATCAATGAAATGGGATTTGCAAAAGATGAAATAATACATCATAATATATGTATAAATGGAAAGCAACTCATATATAATTTACAATCTAGACAGATATCAATGAGTTTTTTGTTAAGATGTGGACAAATTGCAGCATTTTTCGCTTTCTAGTTACTATTTTAACATGTCTGGATAAAATTATATTTTTATATATAATTTTTTACAAAGCATCTTTCTAGAGTTTAATTAGAAAATGTGTGTTTTGACGAGTAAATTGTATTTGTAACGATATTTTACCTTACAATTTTCTTGCAGTGAAATATGATATTAATTCTGAACAATGTTGTGAAGCATATTCATACCTGCTGTTTTGTCTTGCACACCTTAGCTTATACAGCACGCGAGTAATAATTATGACATTTATGACATTTTCACTTCGAAAATTTCGTCATCATTCGAAAACTAATTTATCGAAATATTTCTGTATGATCGCTTATTGCAGGGTAAATTCATATAATATTTACAATAACAATGTAATATAAATAAAAAATTAAATTATTCTTATAATTATACTTCTAATATTATACCATATCAAATAACTAACACATCTTTCCAAATTGATGAATTTTTTCGATACGATAAATTTATAATATAGTTGTCTTAATTTCTCAACTTAAATGAATTTTTATTTATTTAGGACTTTTAAAATTTATTATACTTATATGCTGTACATAATAAGTATCTATTATAATCTACAAAAAAATACAAAATTGATTCATGTTAATATATCACTTAAATTTTAAAAAAGAATTTTATCAATTAGAAGTGAAATTACATAAATTATTTAAAAGATATAATGACAAAAATTCCCCCAAAAATATGAAAAAATTTACTTAAAGAATAATTATCTATTTTTTAAATATTTAATTATTATAATTATTTATAATCATTATTATTAAACTCATATTAAATTTATATTTTGCAACGTAGCAAGCACATTTTTTTTTATTTTGTAATCATATTTTATGTGGTAATGTGTGAGAGCAATCGACTCGTAGCCAACAAGTCCCGGATTTGAATCCAACCCTCATCCCACATATATGTATCTCGATTTTCAATCTGGATTTTTTCCATCCATATTTCATAAAATTTGGTATTTTTCTCGAAATAAATTTGTCGAGGTATATGCAGTTTTGTCAAAGTTAAATATAAAAATGTCCAGCTTGGTATGACAAATCGAGTATACAAAAATATATTGCGTAGTTTTAAAGTTAAAATTTTCGATACCAACTATACAGTGATGCAAATAAAAACGTATGGTTCTATTTAACAAAATGTTGAGCTTGAAATCTTTTAAACAAATGATCTAAAAAAAATTTTTTTTCTTTTGTTATCCTCTTAATTGCTCCCTCGAAAGAGAATTTTTTCTCAAATATCAAAATTAACAGAAATATTTCAAGTGGTAGTCAAGATGTATGAAATTATAATAAGAAAAAGTTTTTATATCAATTGATTTAAAAACTATTATATAATTCATACATTATATAATTCATACATTCACGTTAAATTTATTATTTATTATTTTCTTAGACATTAACATTAAAAAATTAATAATTTTAATATGCTAGAAAATATCAAATTTATATGTTATGTGATCAAATTCCTGTATGTGACCAAATATTCAAAAATTATCTAACTTATATATAAAATGTATGTATAATCGTGATCTATTCTACAATATTAACGTTTCTTTCGTAAGTTTGCATGATTGAACAATAATTTAATGAAAATTATTCTATTACCACACGTCATCCCCAGATTTTCAATTCTATAATGAACAATTTAACAAAGATGTTCCTACCTGATAAAGCGCAGCTAAATGATTACTCGTTGCGACCAAAAACGGTTGATTAACACCCGGATGATCTAAGTCATGCGTTACAGCCGCTATCAAGGAAGCCATAATTTCTAAATTGGTTAGATGTGTTTTAATCTGCAAATTTATAACTCGGTCATTCTGTCTCACTGAAGAATTGAGATATTACATGCTGCTTATATTTAAAAAAATTCTACATTTGTCTATAAAGCTGCAAAATAAACATAAAAAATTACCTTTTTTTCTTGGAGGAAGCAATGCATTGCCTGAGTGACATCCGTAGCATGTATACTGTTGTGGTAAGGATTTGTACTGTGATAACCTTCCTCGATAAAAGCTTCAATTAAATAATTACATAAATTATTTGACCATGATATTCAAATTGATCACTTTTTCAAAAATTTTTATTCATTTTTACTTTCTTATTTTTATTCTATCTTCTTTTTTTACATAATAAAAACGATACAAATCTGTTTTAACTTTCTCCTCTCTCCCTCTCTCAGGAAAAATATGATTAGATAAGTGATATTTCTATGTGCTCATCACGGCTTTGCATTATAATCAATATAGAATAAATAATAATTAGTTTGTTCATAAGAAATCGCGGAATTTTAAACAATTAAAAGTGCATTCTTACCAAATAGTTTCCATACTGTTACAACATCCAAACTGAAGTATTGAAAAAGACCATAACAATGGAAGAGATGGACACATAATACCGGCAGCGAACGACCTGAAAATTAAACACAACATTACGTATAATGATAATCTAATTCTAAACGAATTAATGATTTTAATCCCTTTGTGAATCTGTGTTTATACAAATTAGATCTGTTAATACTTTAATAATTTAAATATTTCATGTAATATTTTTTTAAATATAAAATCCTTTTTTCAAATATTTGAAGATTTAATTCATGTTTAATATATTATATCATTAATATATTATATCATATTAAATCATTTTTAAATATTAAAATTATTCATATCTGAAGTATAGAATATTGAACGCTACTGTATTCTTTTGTTTAAATATTGAAAGTTATTATAAAATTTTTTGAAATGCAGGTTTTTAAAGTGTTATTTAGAATTAATAAATACAGTAAGTTTAATCCTCTTCTATAGACAAATATTGGAGGTTATTATGCGTAATAATAAATTTTTCTTTCCAAACGTATTGCAATTCATCAAAAGACAAAATTAGGATGATGAAAGATTTTAAGCTGCACACTGTTAAATCTATAGTGTCAAATTTAACTTAACGTGAGTCGCCACTGCTCCTACTCAATCATATCATTATTTTAGACTAAAACAATGGTTATAGTTGGCATTATATAGTGTCAAATTAACATAATATAGTGTCAAATTTAACTATCGTTTTGGTAAAAAATAACGATATATTTAGTAGAAGCAGTGGCGACTCACGTTAGATTAAATTTGATATAGATTTAACAGTGCATATTATTTTTAATAGAAGATCATAATTTTGCTTCAAAATAAAATAATTTTTTCTAAATAAAAACTTATTTAAATATTTTTCATATCTTTTACAATAAGATCAAATTTTCTAACATGTTCTATTCTGCACTTTTTATTTTTGTGTGGCTTTGTTCAGACCGTGTATTAACATTAAACCATATTAATGTACTTATTATGTGTCAAAAGTTTTTATTGTAAAAATTTTTGAACCAATTCGAATAGTTCACGGTATAAAAGAAAATAAAAATTCTTATTATAACATTTTCATAAATGATATATCGTTATTAAATGTATTCAATTAAATATCGTCATATAATTTTTATTTATTTAAAAAGTTATGAAAATAATAAAATCATTTTGGAAAAATTTGCAATATTAAAATAAAACATAAGAAGTATAATTTTATAATATAAAATTGGTTGTTTTATTAATATTGTAAAAATTTATATACGTAATTTTCACTATACTTACCACCTGTGACTGTTTCCAGCGTGAAAGCATTAAAGCGCCAGTTTCCAGCTCTTTGTAACACGCACTGTAACACATACAATCCAAATATGATGATACTCATAATGGAGTATTGTTAGTAGAAGGAATGAAAATATAAACTCAGCGCGCGCATGAAAATATAATGAGAAAAGGATATCATATTATTCTTATGTAAAATTAAAATTTAAAAGTAAAGAATTTTTAAAATTTTTATTATTTGTAACAAATATAGGTTATTTTTTATTATATTCTTTCTAGATTACAAAATTTTTTATTTGTTTCGAAAAACAATAAAAATTGTTTTTCGAAAGTGTTGCGTTATATATAATTTATAAATTATAATTAAAAATAAAAACTTTGTTTTATATAGATATTAGAAAAATAAAATCATATAGTGTTAAAAAAATTTCTTTTTATAATTAAAAAAAATTTTACTTTGACAAAATTTTAAAACCTGATTATAATATAAAGTATTGCTCAAAATTTGAAAATTGATATAAATTTAGATAAAAAGTCCGTAGCTTAAAGTAAATATTTTTAATATAGTTTAATATTATTTTATGTCAAAATAAAGCAATTTTTCTCTAAACAACAAATTATTTAAATATTTTTTATATCTTTTACAATAAGATTAAAACCTCTAACATGTTCTGTGCTGCGCTATTTTTGCGTGACTTTCCGTTCAGATCGCGTGTAAGTATTAGCAGTAGCCCATGTTGGCACATTTATTACATGTGCTAAAAACGTATGTTTTATAATAACTTTAAGATTTAAAAATATATTATTACATATTAAAATAAAGGTAACATATAAAATACAATAATTAATGATTTTAAAAAACATAGAGTATTATAAAAAAATCAAATGTGTGGAAATATATAAAATATTTAAATATAGTTAAATATAAAACAAGTTATATACTTTTAAATGAATAATATTATTAAAACAACATATTAATATTAAATATGATATGAAATATTTTATGATAGTATAATATATCTGCTTACATATATTCAAAATATTATAAAAAGCCTGAATGGCAAGTTCAATATGATTCTTCTGATCTGATCGCGTCGCTAACATGAAATGTGCTAAGGATAAATAATTGCTGATTATCATCGTATAACGGTTTCGAAACAAGCATGTCACCCACTGATTATTATCATCATAATATTTATCCACAAAAATTAATACAGAAGTTAATACGAAGACGTTCAAATTTAAATTATAATTTAAATTGCATGCCCAAATAACGAGGCATACGTGAATGCGGTTCGCATCACTTAATATTGAATGTACTTTCTTGAAAAAATTGGCAGATTTGCTAACGCAAAGTTTGATAGAAGCGACAAATATGAGCGAAGAAGTTCATCCAAACGTGGAACAACGCATAATAATTAAATTTCTTACCAAGGACGGAGTAAAATATTTTCTCGGAAATTGCACAAGGATGGAAAAAGCACAGTACGGCAAGAAAACGTCGTCAGATATAAGCATTTATAAATGAAGTAAGGCTTTAAAGAAAGGCGACAACACGTCGAGAATGAACCGCATCCCTGACGCCGAAGAATATCGATAATGGCAGAGAATGCTGACCGAATTGATGAAGTTATTTGTGCTGATCGGCGCATTATAGTGCGGGATATTGCCTCAATTTTGAATATATACATACCTATTTCCGAGGATTTTATTCCTTTCTTGATAAGAAATTTTATATTATGCGTTATTCCAAGCTAGGATGAACTTCTTCCATCATATCTATCACTTCTACTGAATTTCGCGCTGACAAATCTATCAATTTTCTCAAAAAAGTTCACATATATATGAGTAGATAGGTTTTCAACCTATCTACTCATATATTTCTCCGTAATAGGGCAATAAGTCTAACTGCACTTTTCAAAAAAATTTTATAATATATATTATTATTTTAGGGATGTCGCATTAACTATATTAGGTACTGGGCTTGAAGTTGGTACATATAAAAAATTGGAAGAAATCTGGGAAATATGCTACTTCTTTCATTTTTTTGTGATAACAATAAAATAAGACGTCCTGATATTCTATCAAGGGCGTTGGCGTGAAACAAAATGACTTTCTATTCATATTAGAGATGAAAATGACCACATTTTACGATAATTTACTTGGTAATTTACTGTAAATTAATCAGGCTGTAAATTTATGAAGGCTGGTAAAATGGTAATTTAAAAAAATTATAAAAATAAAGTAATTTGATATAAGAGCATTTAGTCATTAAGTTAAAAAGTTTAAAAACACTTTATTTAATTTAAATTTTTATTTTGATGTAACATAATTTTGATAGGTACTACATATTGATATAATAATTAAGAAACTATATAGATATGTAGTATATATATATATATATATAACTAGAGAAACTTCAAATAAATTTTTTATTAAAATTTTGAAAACAAAAAGTGTGACAGGTACAGTAGTCTTAAATTATATTTTTCATACCTTATAAACTTATAAAATTAAACGATAGAAATAGAAGAAAAAAATGTATCATCATGTGACTTTTCAAATTACGTGATTTTAAAAAATCACGTACTGATTTGGAACAATCCATTACGTGATTTATATGTTTTAATTGCATGATTTTGTTATGTAACTTTGTGACATAATTTTTTTCAGTAAGGTACGTTTAGATTTAGTTAATAGGTTTAGTTAATAGACCTGTTATTCTATCAGCGATTTCTATTAGGAATATTGAATGATTGTATAATCTTATACATAATTACGAAAATACAGTCTATTTGTGCATAAAACTATAAAAAACAACAAATTTTACTAAAATTACCAATAAATTACCATTTTACCGTAAATAATTGTAAAATTGAATTTGACAGTAATTTTGCATTTCTAATTCATATTCATGCACACTATGTATGAAACAAAAAAGCATTTGTTAGACTTAAATCTCGACTGAAATCTTAAAAGTTAAATATAATAGAAAATATTGCTGTATGATATTAATGAAAATGGTTTTAATTTTTTACAAGTATTATAATTATTTTAAAAAGCATTATTTCTTATATATAAATTACCTGCACCAGCCCGTGGAAGATATCATCCAAGATACCTGGTTCCTGATTCAAGGATCTGGTAGTAAGCTTCTTACGTCGTCTTTTATGCATCGTCAGAAATCGGCCAGTATGCCTGGGTCTATATTGATCGATGTCCAGACTCTCCAGCAGAATTTGTTCCGCATCCGATAAACGTCTGAATGCGGCTTCCGCCGTAGATGATCCATTACGGACTTCTGGTAACGTAGTCGATGCACCAGAATTACGAAATAAGCTGCTATCTATGAAATAGTGAGCGTTTTCAAGATGTCATAAGTGATAAATTATCTTTTTAATCTTAAAATAAAAAAAATAATAAAATCACAGCCTTATTTACTAAAAGTGTAAAATAATTTGGTAATATTTTAAATTAGCAATTATATAGTAAATCATTTTAAGCAGAAAAATATTGTGACATTTATTTTTCCTGAATCCTTATGTATAAAACATAAAAACATTAAAAGTAAATAAAAGTAAAAAATAATATTCAATATATATTTAAAAATGAGATACCGAAATATTTAAATACAAATTATTAAGTATTTAATTACTGCTCTAGAATTATTTTATTCATAATAAAATTAAATATCTTACATAGGCTATTAATGAATTTAATACAAATATATATATTAAAAATATATACTAATATAATTAAGCGAAGAAGGCCATATTCCAATCAAGGATCTTAATGCCTAATAATATTTTTGTGGGAATTTATTAATTTCGGTTCAAGCAAATTGCGCGTCGATTGCTTCTCAATTTAATTTGTACACAATAGGTCTGTTTTTTATTGCTGCACTTTTTCTGAACTGGTACACACAGTGCAATAAGTTGAAATAAAACAAATATACGTTTGTTTCACTTCAACTTATTGCACCGGTTCAGAGTGCAGCAATAAAAAAACAGACCTAATATCTCGAGTAATCGATTAAGCCTAACAAAAAGCCAATTGATCTAGTCGTTATTGAAATTTAATAATTATGTTTTTGCTTAACTAGACAGCTCGCATAAAAATACATAATCTCACTTGTCTACTGATGCGTGCACTTGTGGAACGAGATATTACCGTGTATCTCGATTTCTTCTTTCAGGAAATCGAATCAATTATTACTTTTAGTATTATTAGAATATATGACGCTATTGGTTATTATTTTAATAAAGTGAAAGAAAGAAAAGATTAGAGATATGAATGGTTAAATGATAGTTATTTGTCTTGTTACGAGAATAGCGAATAAGAATGCCGTAAGACATATACAAATGATGAGTAGATGAAATATTAGAGTGTGTTGGAATGAATGCGCCTCGAGTAATTGCAAAAAAAAAACAAAAAGGATGGAAAAATAAAGCAAAAAGAGACTGCAGAAAATAAGAAAAGCAAGGAATGTAGGGAGGATCAGAAAAAAAAGAAAAAGATAGAGAAAAAGCAGAGAAGGTAAAATAAAACAAAGAAAGAGAATAACAGAGAGAACTGAAAGAATGATAAGAAAGAAAGAAAGAATTGCAGATACTTGCGATATAACATACGTAAAATATTCTGCAGATTTATATACACGGAAAGATTAGTATATAATATTCTAGTAAGTTTTACCAAAAATTGTTAGCTGCTTTGTTACAACGGCTAACTTAATAACATATTTTATCATTGCTAAGTTAGCAGTTTAATTTACTGTAACTATTATAAAACATATTTATTTGCTTTTTAACTCATGCGTTGGTTAATTTATGCTGCAAATTTAATAATATTATTTATATTTCACTATAGTCTTCATTTATATATGACAAAAATATCTTTAAGGATGTAACATTATCAGAAAATGCAAATTCTACTTTATTAATGACACATACCATTACTTTCTAACAATAACGGTAATTTCTAATATATTACATTTGCTGCAAAAAATTATACGATGTACGAGCCGCTGTTTGTTAGCTACGTAGCATTTACTTGGCAAACAAACTGGTAGCTTTATTGCCTTGAACGCACCCATCATGTCATTATCTTAATAATATTTTTATAATACAAATATCCAATATAAAAATAGGAATGATTAACTATTATATTGCTCTCTTATATCTAGAGGCACAATAAAATCGTCAATCGTTTTTAGTATTTACATAATATTTTTTATCCATTTCCTACTTGAAAATAATTTAAACAGAGGGAAAAATTAATTATCTTACAATCTCAGTGCCATAACTTTGTTATAATGTAAGACAAGTACAAAGTGTGATAGGGCATAAATAGATTTGATATTTTCAGATTTTCATCAGGCAAACTGATGACTAATATTAATATGTAAATTATAAATATTTGTATTTTTTATACTTTAAATTATACATCGACTATTATTTGGTCTGATGCTAGTGTGACGCTAGAAGTGAAATATACACAGTTTCACCTTATTGATTTATTATTAATAATTTGATTTTAATATTATCAATACTGATAAGACATTTATGAACTTGCTTAATATTAAACTAAAAATGAGTAAAGATACTAACCTGACCTATCCATCTAATTACATTATATTAAAATAACATATGTACATTAAGATCAGACCATAGTTTTTGCATTCCTAAGTGTGAAGTGTTATCTATAAAATGTATAAAATATTATTCACAAATGTTTCTGCATAAAATGTAACTTTTAAAATTTCTTCATAAAAAGAAATTTTTATTAAACTAATCGTGTAGTAATATTAAATATAATGAATTTTTTTGCAACATTACATTTTAATTTAATTGCTACAAAGAACTGGCTGATTAATGATTGTAATTAAATTTTTGGTATTGTTAAAATATTTTATTTTATCGAACATTAATTGTATAATGTGTGTGTATAACTCATAAAATAATTATTATCATATTCCGAAATTTACAAAAGAAAAAACGTAAAGTTACTTACCGGAAATACACACAAACACCGCATTCTGTTCCTCGCTGTTCACCGTTACCTCGCCAGTCCGCCTCTATAATAATTTAAATAAATTTTATATTAATTGTTATTTTCATTACAGTTGTTTTCATTTAACTTAGCATCATTATCACAGTAAATAATTAATTAATGTACGAGATTTTCACATAAAACATGAATGCTTTTTTGTTTATTAAAAGAAAAGTTAATATGAGAAAAGTAGTAATAAATTATTATTTACATATGTAGTGCACTGTTAAATCTATAGCGTCAAATTTAGCTTAACGTGAGTCGCCACTGCTCCTACTCAATCATATCGTTATTTTATACTGAAACAATGATTGACACTATACAGTGTCAATTTAACACTATATAGTGTCAAATTGACGCGAGTCACGTTAGGTTAAATTTGACACTATAGATTTAATGTGTAGGTCAACAAAGACGTAATAATTAATATTTTAGAAAAATAGATTTTTTCATTAAAAAGTTATGCTGACCCAACTAAATAAAACAGAAAATGTCAGAATTTCAATTGTAATAAAAACGAAATTCTGGTTCAATTGATTTATCTATGTAATGAGATTACAATTAAAATTCTAGTATGTTTAACAGAAAGAAATTAATCATAAGTCTAGCTATTTCTAGAAGAATTTTGATTCGTTCATTTTCTAACAAATATACTAATCAAATATACCAGATTTTTAATATATAAGCAAGATTTTTTTCAATTTAAAAATGCGTTTTTGAGATATGCGCAAGAAACATCTATATTCTAATCTATGTATTCTAATCATATCTTTATAACACACTTTCTGACATTTGCTGATTGGTGACAGTTCTTTCTTCGCTTCTTCAATACGAAATAATGTTCTAGATGTATAGTATTATCTATATATAACTTTTATGCGTAATATATAATAACGTGTTGTATAACGTTTGTTAAAGTGCTAAAGAGAAATTTAGCCAAACATTTTTGGCCGAATGTCAAAAATTAGAATGATGCAGTGAAAAATAAATATAGATGTAACTGCACTGACCTAATGCAATAACATAATTTTATTTACAATTGCGTAATTATGAGCATCGTAAAATGATTATCGTATCAGTCTTTTAATGTAAATAGAAAAAAAATATTCCTGCACTGAAAAAAATGCATGTAATTTTATATGAAAATTACATGTACATGATTGGAAAATTATCTAAATTCAAATTTCAAATATGCTTGGAAATTTATTGGAAATTGTAAATTTCCAATCATATTTAGGCAATTTTCCAGTCATAAACATGTAATTTCTATGTAAAATTACATGCATTTTTGTCAGTGTGTATATCTCCTTGCCGCAGCGCGTCCACTGCATTGCCGTTTCATCATACTCGTATCTTCACCGTATACATATCGCACACTTCGAAATACATATCGCATGCTTCGAAATGCATACAGCATAATTCGAAAAATGTAATTGTTCATTGTAATCATAAAATGCAATCACAACGAAAACACTAAAATGTGTAATATATTGAACAAATGAAAGTTTAACAGAAATATATCACGTAAATAAAAATCTAGAACTACCATTATCGATTATCGTAATCTAAAAGCAAAGTAATTAAAAATTCTCAAATTAAATACAAAATATTTTTTGCGAAATAAGTTAAAAAGTTATCGAAAACACAAAATTATACAAGAATAAACTACATTAAAGAAATAAGTTGTGCTGTGCCGACTTTAATATTAAAATTTTCTGCAATTTATTTCTCTTAAGATAGCTTAGCCCTAAATTTATTACGAAAAATTCTAAAAGAAAAAAAATCTGTTAGTAAATAGGACTAAGATTATGAATGGACTTTTATAACTTTTTTTAAAAATACATTTTTAGAAAGTATTTTGATATAATCAAATTTGTCTTTAAATAAATTTTATGTTGATTACAAAAACATTCTTAAAATGCAGTAATTAGAATATTTTAAAAAATATGAATACACTGTTACAAAGTGCGTTTAAAATCACGTTATAAAAGTTTTGTTTAAAATATTTTTACATTTATCATTTTATTGATGTATATTTAGAAATACAAAAATATTCTTTTTTAAAGGATATTTTATTCCCTTAAAATGCATAATAATATTATATATCATAAAAAATACGTTTATTTAAAAAAAAGTAAGATTTTTTTAATTATAATTATATTACATCATATTTGTAATATTTGTATATTACATCATATTTGTATATTAGTATGTTTCCTTGTTAGTATATTGATTTATATAATATTATAATATAATATATATTAATACATTAATATATTAACATATTAATATATTAATATATTAATACATAATTTACACAGTGAAAGGCTGACGGTCATTTTAAAGTACTTATCTAGTTGGAGTATACGTAACTGTATGTAAAATTATGCTACTGCGTCAGTGCGTTTATTTCGATCTATTTATTTTTTCACTACATTATTTTAGTTTTTGATATTTCGCCAAAAATGTTTGACTGAATTTCTCGTTAGGATTTGAATTAACACATTGTTATTCGTAGAAATTATTTATAATATACAATATTAAATAACTGTCTTCAATGTTACTTCATATTAAGAAATAAATATTACAAAAAAATATAAATAGTTGCCAAACAGCCAGTTACAAAATGACTACAGATAAGATGCTTATATAATGATGTTTGTACATTTGTCATTTTTCAAAAGTGCGAAAAACAATGCATTAACATAAAAAAGTGGCGAGCAATTGAAGTCAAAATTATATGTATATGAATTTGGCGTTAATTGCTCTTTAATTTTCCTTAGAAGTTCCAAAAATGTAAAAGATTATAAACTAATTTAAAAATTAAAAAATATAAAAGATTATTCGTTTGAAATATTTTCTCATATTTTTTTAACGATAGTTAGAATGACTTTGCTTGAATGACATGTCGATTTTGCTTATACGAGGGACACTACTTATATTTTGAGCCTTGGCAACACTGAGTGTTGTCAGGTGCCATCTGACGTTTCCACTAGAAAGTTTGACATTTTTGACCATAACCTTCTTCAGAACGTTTTGTTATTTGAGCGCGATTTGTATTGTTTACAGTCACTTGAAAATTGTGTCTCAGCCAAAAAATGGAATTAACTCGTGAAAATTTTCGTGCAATGATTTATTATGACTTTCGACGTGGATTATCAAGACAAGAGTGCATCGATCAACTTACTTCCACTTTTGGCGATAAAGCCCCATCCTTTGCCACTATGAAACGCTGGTATAACGAATTTAATCGTGGTCGCCGTTCGCTCACCGACGAAAGTCGTGAAGATCGTCCAAAATCAGTTGTTGTGTCAGAAAACATTGATGCTGTGCAAAAACTAATAATGCAAGATCGTCATGTGACATACTGTGAGATTGAGACAACCTTAGGCATTAGTTCCACCAGCATATATAAAATATTGCATGATCATTTAGCCGTAAAAAAGGTTTGTTCTCGTTGAGTTGAGCACTTATAAAAAAAATGTGTTTCCTCTTTCAATTTATCGCCATTTTCTTAAAAATGGAATAATATGAATTTTTAAATATATTTCCTTATAATATATCTAGATATAATATTATATATTCTTCATATAGTTTTTCTACATATAAATGTATTAAAACAGAAATATAAAAAATAAATAGTTTACAAGATATTTTATGCTTTATTTTAGTATATTTTAACATGAAATAATTCAAAAGTTATTAATTTCTCAATAATCCTTAATATTTTTATGAACAGAATAATAAGATCAATTGATTTAAAGAAAACATATAGTTGCCTTTCAAAAAGATGTGCATGTTACACAAATCTTCATTTAAAATAAATCTGCTAAAATTTATTTAAATAATAACTTAAGTCTATTAGTTTGGATAATTTTTACAAAATTTTTGGAAAATTATAACAAACACTCTTTTATTGATGATGTTTTGTTTCTTCATTCACATACTAAAAGCAGCTTAAGTAACAATACATTTCACGAACAACTACCGAAAATCACATTTTATTACACATTATTAAATCGTTATATAAAATATCTCACAAAAAAAATTGTAATAAAATATGGTATTTCATTGAAGAAATAAACTTGCCATTAAAAATATTTACAAAAATAATTTAAAACTTTCGTTTAAATCATTACATATATAGAGATGTTTAAATAAAATAACTTTTATTTTTCAAACAATTTGTTATAACTCTATTATTTAAAAAAATAATTAAAAATAAATATTTAAACCAAACACAATGTACCTATATAATGTATGTACATACATATGTCAATAAACTGTTTAAGGAATGCATTCATTAGAGAGATTAGACAAAGAGAATAGGTAGTCATTGCAGTCTTTGAACTTCCTTCAATTGTTTCTATATTGCGTGAAACACGATAACAGAAAGCAATAGCGTAACAAGTCGGCGGTCAATATTCGTGAATTGTATTCTTGGTTATGCCTATGTCTATGACTATGTCTATGTTTATATACGCGAATACATACGAATTATAGATAAGAATTATATATGTATTAAGAGTCGTGTCTCGTGCCAAGTGTACACGTGGTAGTGGCAAGACAGATCGGGTATACGCGAGCCGCTTAGTTGAGCCGAAGTACGATTATCGGATCTCAATAATGGCTGGACCAGTTAAGTTATAATAGTCTCAATCAATAGCTGGAGGCCCTATTGCATAAGAAAAGTCTTTAGTTTTGCTTTCTATGGAGCGTGAACAAAGATATTATAACGTAACGATATTATAATCGCAAAATTCAAATCAGTAAAAATGTATATATAATGGAACGTCACCATCTTCGTCGTGACATCCTTATTCCTGTACCTATATTCTGTCGTAAAAGCGCGCTAGCGAGACGTTCGAAGCTATAATATGCGTGAATCTTCGCAATAGATGAAGTTAAATGTGTGAGAGGTTTAGAATGATAACAAATTCATATAAATAATTTGATAAAAACTATGTATTTATACGTTCGCTATGTTGAGAATTTTTAATATATGTAGAAGAACGTTCGTAATTATTTTTTATTATGTAGGGTCCATTTTTAATTTTCATATCAAAATATTTCGAAAAATATATAAGATATAAAAAAATATTTTAGATAAGAAAAGTTATATGGCTTGACAAAGCATAAATAAAATCAAATTTTGAAAAAAATTTTTATTATTTTATATTTTTCAAGATATTTCGATGTAAAATTTAAAATGGGACACCCTTTATATTATAGCATATTATAATAAAATAGTTATATAAGGAAAAAATGTCTCAGAATATTATGTATTCTTCTTGAGATATACTTAGCTTTATATTCATGTTATCATCAGGGGCGTGACTAGCAAGTATATGCGACGCGTGCATAAGACGCAATGCAGCTTATGCAGCCAAAGCTGACAATGAGATTTATTGCATTATATTTGGACGTACTACAAATGCGATGAAATTGCAACTTCGTGAATGTAGTAAAGTAGTAGAGTGATAAATCTATAAATACAATACAGTGACGTCTATTTTGATCTACTAGACGTCATTAATGTCGTCTTTTAACGTCATTCTGCACTACCTGAGTTGGCAGTCTTCATTAAAACTGTTTCCTTCTATTTTATCCATTAAGATATGTCTTGCACGATTTATTTCTTGTCTCCATTTGAAGATTCCTAGCTTCAAATAACTATATATGCACACTTTTAGAACGGCCAACTCTTTTTGCGCCTTTGTCATATAGAAGTATGGATATATATTATACTTTATTGAATATAATATTTTTAATATCAAAAACAAGACAGTAAAACAATTATATAGTGTGTATAAATTTTATTTTACTTGATTTTGTAATATTATTACTTTTATAGAGAAAGATAAATTTAAATAACAATATTGTAGTATTTTATGTATTTTATTAACGATAAATAATATTAAATAATCACAAAATAATGATAGATACTGAAATGATAAAATTAACATAACTCAGTAAGATATGAATGTTTGATAAACTAATTTTGATAAATTAATTCATTGCTTTTTTTAGTTTCACGTCGTAGCGAGAAGGACTTAGTCTTCTTTTTTTTTATTTCTCATTCATCTCATTCAGCGAGATGATGCAGGAGAACACTGTTAAATTTATAGTGTCAAATTTAACATAATGTATATTTAACATAATCTATAGATTTAACAGTGAAATGCTTTGTTTGCGAATACTTAACTCGAACATGTTTAATTTGGTAAATTAAGATACATAATTACTTCTTCGCACTGCATGTCATGTGTATCACAAATATGACAAAAAATATATCTACAAAAATAATCACTTCACTGAGCTATTAAAATCTTTAAACTTATAGATTGATTGTAGTGCATGCTGAATCTTTTGCGAATTTGCGCAACATTAAAAAAATAATACATCAAAGCGCTTTATTCGCAAGCAAATTATAACGAAACAATAGGATAAGACTATTGAAAGTGCGGCGCAGTAAACAGAGCGCAAAAATTATTTTACAATAGTAAATCTAATTTTGCTTAATAATAATGTTCGAAAGTTTTGACTCACTTTGAAGTCTTCCTCAGCAAAAAATAATCCTAATAATAATAATTTAAATATTAACAATGGTTTCTCCTTATGCTGATTACTTTCAATAATTTAAATGTCCGAGGCATCTATTTTGATGAGAGCTGTTTCTTCTTGATAATATAAGAGATATCAAAGATATCAAAGGTGTCTATTTTGATATGGGCTAGACGCCAGAGACATCGTTTCTAATATAGACTAGTTACATTTAGTAATATAAATGCCAGAGACATCTAATCTAATGTGAGTTTCTTTTAATATCATTTAATGCTACAAGTGTTTCATAGTTCAATTTTATTGCCATTATAGTTAACCTTAATACATAAAAATGTTCAATTATCAATATCTAACAATAGATTAGTATTCAGCAATCAAAAAATTCTCAAGTTTGAATAACACAATTAAAAAAAAGATTGATACTTAATTATATAAGTCGCAACTGATGCGACAAGCCCTATAATCATAGAGTAACTTCGGCAAATACGCCGCATTGGGATTTACACCGCAAAAGTCAGAAAAAATAGGAGTGGTAATTTTTCCGTAACTACTCTATTACATGCCTTTATATTATATTAGTATTGTGTTATGATTTCAGCTTCTTACTGTTAATATTAATGAAATTATTGTGAGTTGAATCGATTTGTTATTGTAATAAGTAACGCCATCATAAATTATAATCTACATAAAACGATTACTGTAGGACGTGTAAAAGACTTAGTGATTATTTCATGATATATACGTGTAGAGGAATAAGTAAAGCATGTTGTATAGCAAAATACAAGTGCTTTGCTTTCGTATTCTTTGTTTAGTTTGTTGTCTTGTATATCCCACCTGTTTGGGATATACGGCATTTTTAGCGGGCGGGATTTATGCCCAAAGCATACAAAATGCGCAAATTGAATTCAGTGCACTAAATGCAATAAACGCATTACATGAAACCTGTACTTACATGTACCTCATGTCATAATGCTTGTAATATATGTAGGAAGATTATAATTATTATCTATTACTTCATATACATATTTATCATTTTTATTCTTTAATAAAAATTTATAAACGCATTTTATAAGTTATTGTGTCATTTTACGTCTTATTTATGTGCATTGTTTGTAAATTTTTCATGAGCCATACATCAGGAGCCCCCCCTATGAGATACACGGCAAAAATGCAAGGGTTTTAAAAAGTTCATTTTTTAATACGAAAAATAAATATTTCGGATTTCTAATATTTTTTTCATAGTAGTAGACAATACAAAGTTTTTACTGATATAGTTCGTTTACTTTAAACATAGTAAATAATACTTAATAAATCAAGTTTTTGATAGGTGTAGTGTATATACCGGAGTTCCCTATGTGATATATGATTGCAGCTTTAACAGCTTTCTAAAATGATATCATTTGATAGAACAATTTGATAAATGGAATCATATCTAACACAAAAAACCTATAAAAAACGATTACCTTCGTTTTTGTGCTCGATAAAAAGTTGAACGATATAATTGAAACTTTTATAATATTATATAAATTTCATATCTTCGATTATGCTCACTAAAATCATAGAAAACTATGATTTTTGCTTGAAGTAATACCTCTTTTTCGCCAATGTTTATTTCTAATTTAGATTTTGATTAGGTTCGGTTGGATTAGATTAGATTAAGAAGTTTTTTTTGGATAGAAATACATACACTGTTAAATGTAATAGTGTCAAATTTAACTTAACGTGAGTCGTCACTGCTCCTACTCAATCATATCGTTATTTTATAATTTGACACAATACAGTGTCAATTTGACACTATATAGTGTCAAACCTACACGATATAGTGTCAAATTTAATTATCGTTTTGGTAAAAAATAATGATATATTTAGTAGAAGCAGTGGCAACTCACGTTAGGTTAAATTTGACACTATAGATTTAACAGTGCACAGAGTAGAAATGGAAGAGTTGAAACCTTTTCTTCGTCTACATATTTACTTTACAATATATATACGAATCATATAGAATTTATATTTGTGATAAAACTCCGTTTTATATTTGAATAAGTTTTTAATAAATATCAAAACGGTTAAAGCATTTGCAATATTATAACTTTGATAATATGTTAATGTCAAAATCAGGCTTTGTATATCGGCATATTTATCTTATAATACATTAATTAAATTCTATATAATTTTTTCATTTTATTTGGAATATTAAAAATTAAATTATTTTCAATTATCAAAAGAGTAATATCGAAAAATAAATGTATGCTTCTTTATTGCAATTACATTTATAGTCATTTTAATCTATAGTAATTTTAATGTAATCTTGCAGAAATCGATACGTTTATCGACGAAATCGATTTGTTTGCTAAATGATTAGTCGTGTGCAGTGCGACGTTATTGAGCATAACATATGTCACAGGGTGAAATGTAGATATAATATAAATATATATATATTATCATAAAATTAAATGTTCTTTTATGTTAAAAAAAGACAAATTTAATATTCTTATAATTACAGAATATTAAAGAACTATAATTATTATTATAAGTATCATTTTTGTTTTATTAAAAATATTAATTGATTCTAAAATATCGAATAGTTAAATTAGAAATCAATACTCTGTCTATCAATATTTTGTCTAGAGTACTACTGATTCGGTGAAATAGAGATTAACAAGGTATATGCGACGCAGGGTAAACGGACAGACCATTCAAATCGACAAACAACCGAGCGCGAACATGACTTTATCAAATATTCTCGTACAATCTAAAGCAATTATATTCTGTTCGGACCACATTTATTTAAACTTTCTTTTTATATTTATGTTTCTATGAAATTCTTGTGTGTATGGACGTGTGCATGAATAAAATAAATATATAGATATTAGTTTACGTTATTATTTTAAATTTCTGTTTATCCAACCGAATAATATAACATGATGCTACATATTTTCCATATAACAATTTTTCATGCTTCTATGTTTGCCTACGTTACAAGATAAGTTTGTGATAGACTATTTCAATTAGCATGATAATACAGTTTTATTAGACAACAAATAAATCTTAATCTCTAAAATATCATCGTTGATATCAAATTGTATATTTTAGAGATTAAACGGTCATTTGATATCGATCATATGTAGCTACTTTCTCACAAAATGATAAGCTTGTGAATAAAAATTTTATTTGTATTTTATTTGTTACTGTGTATTTAAAAAATTTAAAAGAATTAATAAAATTATTTTAAAAAATGTGATTAAAAAAAGAAACCCAAAACTAATGGACACGAATAAAGATTGTGCACTGTTAAATCTATAGTGTCAAATTTCACCTACTAAAAATATATCGTTATTTTTTATCAAAACGATAGTTATATATGACACTATATCGTGTCAATTTGACACTATATAGTATCAACTTGATACTGTATAGTGTCAAATATAACCATCGTTTTAGTATAAAATAACGATATGATTGAGTAGGAGCAGTGGCGACTCACGTTAGATTAAATTTGACACTATAGATTTAACATCTATGAGGATTTGGATTAGTATTTGAGAAATAAAAATATTATAAATAACAATCTGTATCATTTCAATCTTGTATTTTTAACTACATATCTTCAACTACAGTATGCGCCAAAAAAAATGCGACTGTCACAATTAACACTTCAGTTGTCGGTTTAGTTAAATAAAGTGAGTGGACGGGGGCAAATTTGGTTATAACACAAATATTTTGTCCTACTAATATTTATTCGATATGATTTCCTTTAATTGCAATTACTGCGTTACTGTGTCACACTCGGCAAACTAATAGGGTGCGTTCTTTTAGGCATCGGATACAGCAGTTCTTGCAGTAATTCGTTCTTTTGGCACAACTGCACAATCGATTACAGCGCAGATTTTCGTTCTTTTGACAATGGATACGCAGTAGATACGCAGACGAATAGAATTAGCTGCGCAGCCGGCTACGTATCTGCGTAATCGTTTAAAAAATACGCAATCGGCAGCTCCGATGCGCAGCGACTGCCAAATCCGATGCCTAAAAGAACGCACCCATAGTGATTAAACGAGAGTCGTATTTTTTTTTACGCATACTGTACACATAATAAAAATATATAATTCGTATATATATATATATATATAAATACTCTTGGTAGGTAAGACAAAGAGAAAAGATAAATATAAATATATTCGTAAAAATCTTATAAATAGAATATGTAAATTATATTAATCTAATTTCAACTGTAATGTAATATAGGTGTGGGAACGCAACTTATTCTAAATTTTTTAAATGTTCTTAGACAACACATTATGTCCAAAATGGGGACATAAATCATCTTAAAAACATTATAGTTAAGACGTCTTTTTGACATCATATCATAAGACGTATTTAAAATATCTTATATCCCCATTTTGCACATGTGTGTTATCTGGGTTACAATTAGAGTTATTGATTATAAAGAGATTTTATCCCCCTTTCATATGAACCATTTTGTATGGAAATGAAATGTATGAAATATTTCATTTTTATATGTATAACATCGATATTATATATTAACTATACATATACGTGCGTGCATACATTTATGTATGAAATAAAATCATAGAAAAATAAAATTTTATTAATTAAATATGCGTATAGTACACATTTACAAGTTTTTTTAAGATTTAAGTTCGTCTCAATAATACTTGGCTAATTAGATTGATTTGACATTGGAACAGTTGATTTTATTTGATAACTTATACACTTTTAAATTTTTTTTTATATATTATGTAGCATATATTTTTTACCTTTGTAAGGTTTTTTATGAAAATTTAAAAAAATTTTTATGAAAGTTTCAAAAAAGTCGTAAAAAATTTTTTTAGTTCAAATATATTTATTTTCTAAAAAATATATATATTTCTATAGTATTTCGTGACTATAATTACATTTCATTACTTCTAAACCGTTTATTAATATTTATTTCACGATTTTATATATAGTAGGTACTACATTAGTATAAAATGTCCATATATTTATGTCCATATATACACTAGTGTAAAAAAACGCATTAACAACTTTCATATCAATAAATACCTTTAATCCTATCATATGATTCACTTTGATTTCGATTCAAACAAACGATATGCCACGAGCGCATTTCGCGGCTTCTATTGCGACTTCATAATCAACACTTCATCTTTTTAAATGTTCTGTCAATTATATGTATACGTATATATGTATTTGAACGTACGTGTGCCCAAGTTTTGTATTATTCTCTCTCTTTTGCTTTTTCACTCTCTTTCTCCCATTCTCTTTCTGCCTTTCTTTTACTCTTTGTTGGTCTGTTTCGTCTGCATCATCAGATCGGAAATTATTACGTGTATATACGTATCAAAGTACTACTATTGCATATTTTTAATAATATTGTATGTAGATATTGTGAAAAATTCACAGCGAGCAATAAAATCGCTATGAATGTGCATATGTGTGATTGAAACTGAAAATAAAAAAATGTCTCTTTTTGCGTAATAAATCGAGATTTTCAAAAGTAACTGCGAAACCAATTTTATTCTCACTGATCACAATCGAAAACTTACATCGACATTATATTAAAAATGCTCTTAAATTTTTAATGCTATCTAGTTTCCAAGATTTGTCTGAAACTTTTTTTTAATGCCTTCCTTTCCAGATATTTGAAGTGAGCATTTAAAATGGATCATCTTATTTTTATATGTGTATCTTTACATGCAATTCTTTTTAAATAAAAATAAATTTTTATGAATATGTAACATAAGAAACATATATTAAATCTGTGATTAGAATTGATAAATATCAATTCAGCAATTGTACTCGTATATTATAGTTATCCAGTGATGTTTGTTCTCTTGTTAATTCGTTAGCATAAAAACGATAAGATTACTTCAAATATTTTTAGATATAAAGAAATGAATAAAATGCAACTAATAATATTTCAGGTACATACAGGGTGGTCCATTTGAAGCTTCGGCATTGAATATCTCGAAAACTACATATCGGATCAAAAAAAGTGGATAATGAAAGTTGGTCGTCTCGAAAGGGGATATCCAATGATACCAAACTCGACCCTTCACCCTCATCCCGGGGGGTGGGGAGAGGAAAAATAAAAATCTTAAATGAAAACCCCTATTTTTTATTGCATATTTGAATCTGCAGAAAAATTACATTGATTTAACCTACGATTGAAGTCATTTTCGTTGAAAGATGGCGCTGTAATCGTCGAAAACTAAAACCATCTTGTATTGTAAATTCGAATTCTGTGGAGAAATCAAATTGCACCTACCAGTTTGTACTATTGACTTTTATGGTATGTAGGAGTCGTGTTCATCAGTTATGAAAAAAATGTATTTTGTTGCAAACTAGAAAAAACGTTCATTCTACTTTTAGCATTACTCGGGAACAACAACGTGGACGTAGTAGAATCATTTCCCATGGGGTGCTTGTTTAACGTGAGTCCCCTTGCGTCTCACAAGGATACTCTGAACTGCACAAAATCTTCAGATTTAACCACGAAAAAGTTGTTCAAAATTACCTCCATTAGTTTGGATACACAAGTTTAACCTTTTGTGAAAGCTGTCCACAGTTTGCAGTAACACATTTCGGGGTACCTCACAGCAGCGCGGCAAGCAGTCCCTCATCGGGCCGTCAGAGGGATACAATTGGAATAGGAGTTCCCATTAAAGATTTCAATACTGCCCCCTCCTGCCCCAAAGTGTGGGGTCAAGTTTGCTATCATTGGATAGCTTTTTTAAAAATATTTAACCCGTCTACTTTGACTTTAATCTGATGTATGATTTTCGAGATATTTTTCCCTATTTTTATACGGTTTTGTACCCATTCTAGTTTTTGATGATTACAACGCCATCTTTCAATGAAAATGACTTCAACCGTAGGTCAAATCAATGTAATTTTTTCTGCAAATCCAAATATGCAATAAAAAATAGGAGTTTTCATTTAAGATTTTTATTTTCCTCCTCCCCACCCCCGGGGATGGGGGTGAAGGGTCGAATTTGGTATCATTGGATGTCCCCCTTCGAGACGAATAACTTTCATTATCCACTTTTTTTGATCCGATGCATAATTTTCGAGATATTCAATGCCGAAGCTTCAAATGGACCACCCTGTATAACATACAGCGATAAATAATTATCTAGTTTACAAAAATATTTGAGTATATACTCAAATTATAGTGAGTGTCTAGTGCTATCCAGGATTAATGACGTGAATATAATAGATATTTAATGACGGTTAAAATGTTTTTTTCAGCATTAATCTGCTTACCTTTTACGTAAGAAGCATTTGTTTATCATCAATCTCTTTGGTTCTCACATATGGAATGCTTAGTACGTATTACAGTAAATATTTAAATAAATTACCATTTACATTAAATTGCATCATATGAAAGCTTTCATGAATTTTACAATATATCCGCCGTAATGCCTGCGTCTAATACGTTGTTTTACATCTTGCAAATTTTATTGATTAAATTCCAAAAATCTTTTCTTTTACATATCTTTGTATAAGAAAATCGAATGATGCAAGATCGGATGATCTCAATAGCCACTTTTGTGTTCTACTTCCTAATCCAATTTATCTATTTGGAAACAATCTGTAGAAATAGTTTATAGTCACGCAACTTTTATGAGTTATCAGAAATACCGATCTGTTGGTACCGTATATGTATATAACAATGCGTAAATAAATATTTCTTAAAAGAATTGGCAAGTTGTTTTAAAGAAAATTCAGATACGTTTAAAATTATTCGGATACGTTTTAAAGTCAATCACATGCTTATCGATATCTATAATTCTAGCCGAAACATAAATGATGAAAAAAGAAATATATGTTTTATACAAACAAAATAAAAAAATGAAAGACAAAAAGAGAAAATTCATCACTAATGGGATTCGAATCTGCAATTTAAATTTCAGACATATGTACAAATTAACATTAACTTTTTATTTTTTTTTAAATTATTCAATATCTAAGCACATCCAGCAAAATATGTATCAATTTTTTATGGCAGATTTGTCTACAAAAATTCAGCGAAATGAAAGAGTAACATTATGTGATTTTCTTGTAAGGCAAAATTAATTCTCACAATAAATTCATCGAAGCATCCGTTATGCTGGTGTCATAAAAGTTTTGAGATATTCGATATATTGTGTATGCGAAACATTTGAGCTTGAGAAGCGCACATTTTATTAGTTATTTTTGTTATTATAAGAAATAAGTATTTTAACAATTTCAAATATTATTTTTTTAAACATCTTATATATAAAGTTTATCATAATATCAATACGCTTTGATGTTTTATAATTATATAATAACAGAGAATACAGAATTTAAAATCTTATATAACATTATTTAAATATGATGTGCTTAAAAAAATATCGTCTAAAATGGGTTTCTTACACAAATATTTGGCACTGTCGGTATATTGGCCGTCAAATGTATTGCTCAAAATTATCTCTAATACGAATGGTCGACAATTTTCCATGAACTCTCATCGATGAGACATGCCAAGCAATGAAAATAGCAGAAATCTTGCGTCACAGTATCGTAAACGAAATGAGTTTATAAATATCACAAACAAAAAAAGAACCGCTACGAAATGTCATAAAATTTTAGCGTGTGCGTCACATTGTATAAAATTCGAAATAATAGTAACTAAATTTTTATCTTTTTAGTGTTGCAACAAAAACTTAATAATTATTTTAGGATAAAGAATAAATGATCGAAGAATAAATGATGCGAAAACTTTTATTTTGTATCAAGAAGTTTTGCAAATATGATCTACTTAATTTCTTATTCTTCGGTTATGTAAAAATTACAATCTAGGAAATATTAATAAACCTATAAAAATATCAGGATAATAGTTCAGATAATATATCGTTCAGATGATCAATAATATTTTACATAATAAGAAATATTTATAAATAATAGAGATTCAATAAATTTTTACTGTACTATTTGCAATTCCATCAAAGCCACCACTAACAATTATTATATAAATTTCTTTCTAAAATAAAACATTTAATTTCAAAAGTTATTTATTTTATATATATTTTATATATATTATATGTATTTATTTTTATTTTAAATAATAGACCTACTATCGTAATTTTCGAAATCTTGTAACGCAAAATAAACGCTTCTCCGTTCGTTTATTTCTCTTATTTAGAATAATTATTAAAATTCCTTTTTAATTTTAAATACACATGTATATAAAATACCTCAATGTCCTTCTATAACCGATATTTATGTTATATTGCATTATAAGTTCGTCCTATATATTGTTGTATCGCAGCTGCACCTGCCTTTATAGTAATAATTACATTTAGCGCTTCGAGAAGCGCGTAGTTATGGCGAGTGTTATATTGCAGCATTGGTGCAAATACAGATGGTGCAAATACAGGAATATGAAAAATAAGGCAATACTTTATAGTCAAGAGAATTTGAATTTATTATGATGTATTCGTAATAAGACGTCTCTTTTTCATTGAGATAATTAAACCTTTTTCCATATATCTTATAATGTCTATTCAAAACAAAATACTAAAAATAAGACAAATTTTATTTGGTAATTAATTTGTCATCACATTTTATTAATAAATTCAATTGACAAAAATTAATATTTCTGTTGACATTCTGCCAATAACATTTATAGTAGGTATACGTTTTGAAAAATTTGTTTTCGATAATTCGATTTGGCTGTCGAGACATTACATGTTAAGATTAATGTTGTTAGAATTTTTTATTTAAAGAAATGTGCAAAACCTATATTCTAAAATAACATATATTATAAATTAAGTTTCACATGATTCAAAATGGAGAGAATAGAGAGGATTCTTTATCTATAATATAAATATATTTTCAGGTAAAGATCATATATCAATGAGATATATCTATGTACATATACTTAAGTCCTTGTTTAATGTACGTAATTTAATATTATTAAATTAATTAAGTTAGCTTTGAGTTCGTCTGCATTTTATTATATATTTAAAATTCTTCAAAATCGAAAAGAAAAAAAAATGATACATATGTATATTCTTTATTAGTAATATATGTCAAAGTCATCTTTATATTTTTAAACATTTTATCACACACACACACACACACACATTCTGCGATAACAGTTTTTTAAATAAGTACGTCCTAGATATCGTTAAATATTATAACTACGTAAGAATATATAGTATATATGTTATTAAGTACTAATATAAAACATTTTACATTTCTTAAAATGTTTCAAATTTTATATTATACATTTTAACGTATATTCTCCGAATGTAATTCTATATTATACATTTTAACGTATATTCTCCGAATGTAATTCTATATGTGTGGCTCAGTAATTGAGATATATCTCGAAACGGGAGGATCCCGTTTGCTTATAAAATGATTGTCTACAATTTCGTGTGCAATGATGTCCTGTATGCAATACGCTGTGTGCAATAATGTCGCGTGTGCAATGTGCTGCGTGAAATAATGTCCTGTGTGCAATGTGCTGTGTGCAATAATGTCGTGTGTCCAATACGTTGTGTACAATGTTCTGTGTGCAATACGCTATGTGAAATAATGTCGTATGCGCAATGCGCTGTGTGCAATATTATCCTGTGTTTAATACGCTGTGTGCAATAATGTCCTGTGTGCAATACGCTGTGTGCAAATGAAGCTGTAGACAATCGTTTTGTAAGCAAACGGAGCCCTCCCTTTCGAAACAACTGTATATTTATATTTGTTGTGTTATATTTATTAATATATAATAAAAGAGTAAATATAATAAATAAATCTAATTTTGGTCATCAGATATATTATTGGACAAGTATTAATTTTGTGAGTTATGGGCATGTATTTCTATTCATCGGTTATAACATAGTTTTTTACTACAGTCAGTTCACATTAATTAAATAATGATAATCAATTTATTACTAATATGTTAATAAGCGCTCTTAAACCCGTTATTACCTTAATATTTCTTACGATAAAATATCATCTCAGCTAGAACTGGAGTTGGTATTTAGTAAAAAAATGTAAGAGTAATAATTGATTTCAATGTATGATTATGTTTATTGTAACGTTAACATTACAGAAGACTGTATTTGTTGTGTATCCAATTACAATCTCATAATGTTCAGATGCGTTATCATGTTACAACCATAATCTTTATCTCACAGAAGTTGACTTTAAATAGCACGTTCCAGAGCGGTATATTGACAGGGGAGATCCTGTAATTTAGTCATTAAGGTCACCGGATCTCACACCTCTATATTTCTTTCTTTGAGGTATTTAATATACATAATTTATCGTGAAAAACAAATCATAATGGAAGAAATAAAACGGTACATACTAAAGTGCAAATAAATAAATTATTTTCTTATGGATAGCAAAGTATTTTTACTGCGTTTATATAGAAATCGAGTTGCATATTTTGTACGCATGTTTAAAAATATCAGTTTGAACACATGCAACAGCCAAAGTTGAAATAATATAAAATGTGAAAAGAAATAGGTACAAAGATTAAAATATTATTTAAATTAATCTTATTTTTTGGCCTTAGATAATTTTGAATCATGTGAATTTCTTAAAATAAAAGCCACATAAACGTAATGTTTAACGAATTAATTCCACTTAAAAGAACAGAGGTAACATTGTTACATAATAGCTCTAACAAAATGTTAAAAAAAATATTACCTTTAAAACCTATTGCTCTAAAGTTTTGCTTTTTGTTTAATACTGGAGAAGATACGCATGCGCACATGAACGCATGAATGCACTTGCGTATACAGACGACGTACGAACATACGCATATGTGTGTATATGTATACAAATATGCATACGCATGAACACATTCTCGTATTTATGCGCATGTATATCATTTATTTAGAGAAGTACAAATATCAATCATTACAAATCATTTAATAAAAGAGAGAGGACTCTGAATGATGAATTTTAAAATAAAAAAATAAAATGTAATCTGTGATCCTGACATCATTAAAAATTGGTTGAGGTATATGGCATAATTAAATGCCAATTTAATTGCTAATTTATTGCTCTAGCCTTGAATTTTTTTGTTGCGTAAAAATTTAATATCGAAAATGATTGTTGATTTCGTGTTACACTAACACTTCAGTTTTTGAAAAAACTTGAAAAATTGCAAATAAAGAAATCGATATACCAGAATTTTTGTTCTAAAATATTGCAGAATTGAACATTTTAAATGGTTATGGATGCGTCAATATCGATTACTGTAACTAGAGATAAAAATTATCGAAAAACTAGAATTTTTGCGTAAAAAAACCCAATAAAAATCAATTTTACTTCGACTCTGAAATTATTTTCGAATATGTAGGTATTTTCTTTGATAGCATATTATTATTCTAGAATTCAGTTTTTGCATTCATCAAAAAGGTTTCTGTATAAAGATATAGCTGTAAACAATGAAAATGTAGGTAAAATAACTAATAATAAGTAGCAATTGCCATGAATATATTTATTGTTAGACCTAACTTCGAAAAGGCGTTATCAACTCATTAAGCATCATAACAATGCAAAAATATTTCTATCTCGTTATTTATAAAATTATGAAGACAAAAAGATATCAAATAATACTAAAATAACATGGATATTAAACGTTTTAAAGATGAATATAAATAAGGTATATCTTTTCTTTCAGAAGTTTAATAAAGTTTACTCGGTTTTTTACTACGAAGATAAGAAAAGTTGTTCTTTTTCTAACTGTAACTGTGTACGAACAAAGTGATTAAAAATATTAAAAATTATAATAATATAAATTTAATACTATACTCTTTCTCGAATTATATTATACATAAATATTTGCAAAATCTTCAATATCTTGAAGATATTTCAAATATCTTCTTATCAAAATTGCGATGCACGTGATAAATTTTAAATAAGGAATTTTACACTAAAATTCCTTTAAAGTTTGACAAATTAATTTTTTTGCTCGTATATATATGTATATTGTGTAGTAATGGTACTATCAAACATAAATTTACTTTAAATATTATATTTTTGATGCTTTATATAATCCTGCATATAACGATGTTAAAATTACTTCGTTATTTCATTTAACTACATATCATCATTTTGTTATACATGCTGATGATAATAATAGCAATATAAAAATATATATAATTACGGGCTATTGTGACGTCAGAATATGCGACGTGCATCAAGATATCAATACTTGATAATATGAAGTGTATCGTAGGCACGCGCATACGATATATATAATATAAAATTGTTTTAATATTAATCGATAAATCAATTTTTTGTTTTTATTAAAGATAGAAAGAGTTAATGATTAAAGTAATAATTATTATTATAATAAAGTAGTTAATAATTAATAATATAAAACGTAATTCTTCTAACAACTTCTAACAATACTATACACTTATAAATTTAATAATAAAGGAATAAATTAAGATTTTTAATGATTATGGTATCTGATAGAAATGTTATACAAGAATCCAAAATTTTTATAATATTCAAAAATATTTTTTTGAAACGTATCGCTTACGTTGATTATCGTGATGTCAGCTTGTAAAATCGCGATAATCGAGTTTTATTAAATCATCAGTTTGGTTTGATTTTTTTGTACGTTATCGACATGTGACATGAACATGAACCAATTTAATATATTGAAAAGTTTTTCTTTTCTTTCTATTCACATCTTTCTCGTTCTATGAACGTGTCGAATGTTTACACTCGAGCGAGTCTAGGTCAGGAACGTTGATGACGACAGTTACCAACATCTGACCTTAGGTCTAATTTTAAAATTCTCATAGAAGGTGATGTATGCAGGCGAATTATTAAAAACTATTTTTATTATTTCCTTATCTTGCATGAATATATACACCGCGGGTTTCTGTAAAATTCTGAGAGAGGCAACACTCATAGTATTAGCGTAATTGAATATAAAATAACTAAAACATCGTTCTTACTTAAATTAATTCCTTTTTTAAAAATAAAATTTTTTTAAATATATATAAATTTATTAATAAATATCCGTAGAAAATGTTTACATATTTAATAAGATATATAACACAAATTTTTTGTTTACAAGATAATAAAAAAAACAATCATAAAAATCAAATAATATTTTGTAAGATACACCTTATTTTGTGATATAGATTATATGGATTTTTAGGTTACATAACATGCATACGTAACGTCTCTCTTATTCTTTCAGTGCAATCACCTGCAAAACAGATATGTTTACATCAAATAAGTAAGAGAAGTGCTAATTACGATCAAAATTAGGTGTTAAAATTATATTTCTATATGTATTTTAAATACATTTATCTCAGATATATGCGCCGATTACTTTCGGATTTGTAACACAATCAAATTAAAATAATAATCTCATAAATTAAATATTTGATCGTCAATTTGATGCTATTAGCAGATATGTTTAACAGATATACACATATTTGTCGAAAAGAATTTATATTAGATAAAAATTTTTCTGTTTTAATGGGGGCATTTTACACAATCAATATAATTTCGCTTTAAATTAAACGGTTTTTAAAATTTATCTTAATTTTTTTATAATAATATTTCAGTTTTTTTAGAAATTATTTTTTTATATAAAAAAATCAAAGAATAATGAATAACAATTTCACATTTTACTCTGAAACAGTTTTGACTATTATAAGATAATTTATATTACACTTGCTTTTTAAACATATTTCTATCATGTATACATATAATATTGTTGCGCTCATTAGTTACACGTGCACTACTCGTAGTATATTTATGAATATAAAATCCCATATCACTGGTATAAAATAATAAAGAACGACTTAAATTTGATATGAATTTTAATATGCAATATTAAATTTTACAAATGATTATATCTAATAATTACAGAACCAATCGCAAAACATCCACATAAAAGTACGATTCATTTGAAATTCTCATATTTATAAATTGACAATTTATTTTCCAAGAAATCGGTCCGAGAAATCTTCATTTGTCGTTATTTTCCCAAAGTATTGATTTTCTGTACAGTTTACCTTACTAGAATTAAAATAAACTTTACTTTTGAAACAAAATAAATATTTACAATTTGGTTCGGCGTATATTGCGGGCACAATATTCCCGTGCTATAATAACATTTACGCAGTCTTTATTTTGTTTAGGTATATGATACAGTATATTGTATCATAAATAAATAAATAAATAAATTGACATATTATATCGTAAATAAATATTATAAATAAAGTATAATTAAAAATTTATTTCTGACGTTAATTCTTGTAATGACTACTTTTTAATTTTAAATTTAATTCAAAATTGATATATTCTATAATTTATTTTGTATCTATTATGGATCATATATTTTCTGTCATACATATAATGTCTTTTGTAGTAAATGTAGAACATCATGTCTATAAGAATTGTATAGGTATTCTCAGGAACTGTCAATAAGAAATTATTTTTATATTTAAGTTATATTTTATTGCGACACATCAAAATTCTAACATTTGCAAGATTAAAAATCAATATTGCGCTTTAAATATTATAACACATCATAAATTAAATGATTTAGATTGATTAGATGGAAACAATTTTTTATTAGATATTTCTTTATACGTATATATATGTAAATTACATGTACGCATGCTCACACATATATACACGCGCGCACGCACAATGTTATGTATGTGTAATTTATATATATAAATTGCTGCAATATTAATATATTGTGTTGTATATTATATTTGTATTGCATCTATTTTCAGTCTCAACTCTATCCAATTCTGATCTTTTCTGTGGAAAGAATCAGTTCTTCTGCTTATCTCACAGAAATTGAGGTAATTTACTATAATTATGTTTTTCGTCATCTTAACTTAAATTTATCGCTTTATATTTTTTTAATTAATAACATAATTCTTCTTGCTTAATGCTTAACTATCGTAAAATTAATTAATAAATTTGGAACTAATAATCAAAACAGCTTAAAGTATAATGCTGATCGAAATATCCTGTGTGGGAGAACAGAGAGATGGAAAGAACGGAAAGAAAGATTGGAAAAGGATAAAGGATGGAAGGAAGGAAATGAAGAAGACTATGGCTTTAAATTTTTCCATAATGTGTATTATATAGATATATACATAGATTAAAAAATTTTTAGATGTAATTAAATAAAAAAACATTTATTAAATTATTTTTTCGAAAAACTCACGAAAAAGACTAGTTTATCGAAAATTCTGATCTGCTAAAAGTAACAAATTATTCTATAATGCACGTTTCATTGTAATATAATAATAAATTAATTATTTGCAATTTTTTTTTATTTAGCTTGAAATTTTTATTTTAATTTAAAATTAAGTTTAAAAATTTTTTTAATTATATTTTAAAATGTTACGTACAATCTAATCATTAAGATATATTTTATTACACAAGATGAAATTGAGAGAAAAGCATTAAACTGATATCAAACTGATATTAATATCTTTTTGATGTTTTAATATATTATTAAATATATTATAATTTCAAGAATATTTTACATTTTCATTGTTTATCCTAGTTTTTTCTTCAAAGGTAAGTTGCTCCAAATTAAAAATAAAGAATATTGTTTTTATTATAAAATTAATTCTTACTGATATTAGCATGTTTTGATATTAAAAATGTTACATAATGTATATGAAAAATGCAGTTTAGTTGTATGTTTTATTTGAGTTTGTATTTGCAAATATTTGTTAATATATATTTTGATGTGATTGTAAAATCTATTTATACATGTGTAAATATCTATTTGTACATATATTATAAAAAAATTTTTATAATAACATAATACATAACATGCACAAAGTGTCTGGTTTAATTAAGTGTAACGCCTTTCGTGACGCAGACAGAACTGTTAAACTAAATAGAAAAATCTTCTATCGTTTTGTTATTTTCGCAATAATTACTGAAAATTAATTAATAGCAATCTATGAATGAACATGCATCAGCAACAGAGGATAGATATGTACCATTTGCGATTGATAGACGCGCGCTCTCCTCCCATCTTGTCCCGCGTTTTACACTGGTTGCTGAATCATGTAGATGTACACTCGTTCGCAGATATTTATTAATTAATTTTTTGTTAATTATTGCGACAATCGTAAAACGATACAGGATTTTTTTATTTAATTTAATTCGTTCTATCTATCCATGAAAGGCGAGTTACTTACTAGACACCTTGTATATGCATGTAAATGAGATTATATAAAGATTATATAAAGATTTACAAATCAAAGTGTTTTAATTTTAACGCCGATTACAATATTGCAGTAAATAAATGCTTGAGATGAATTATAAAATAGAAATCAAGTGATATATACACATATCCATATTTTTTTTTTAGTGTGCAACAATTGTACTGTTAACTTTAATATTAATATCTGTTAAACAATGTGCGTTTATTGCATTAATAACTGCTATTATATGTTTTTTTAATTAGACGCAGATAATAAGGTACCTGAGCCGAATAAGGCCCACCTAATTTATTTTTTTTTTAATTCTATTTATGAAGATATTGAAATAAACTAAGTGAGAATCAAATTTTCATTTCATTCACTCCCAAAAATAAAATATATTATTTATATAGAATACATGTAAATAAACGAAAAAAAATTTTATTAAACTCTGACATTGGGCTTTATTATATGCATGTGAATATAATAAGGCCCAAATAAAAAATAAATTAAAAATAACGAAGAAAGTAAACATTTTCTTTCTAAATCAGTTTTAAAATTAACTGAAACTGAATTGTTAATCATAGAAAGGAAATTTCTTAGGACTTACTCTACTTTCAAATATTACAATTATCTTTAATTTTGTTCCTAATTAACTCTTCAATCTTTGAAAATTTTTAGCAATTTGAATGCAATTTTCGTTTCTTAAAAGATAGTAGCATTGAAAATCGTTATTCTCTGGCGTAAACTCCACACATAACAAAAAAATAATAATAACAATAATAAAAATCACATAAGTGGGCCTTATTTAATAAGTACATGTTTAAAAAAAAATACACTTATCTCAAAAAAGTTATTTATTAGTTATTTTCCATAGTTAGGAAGTTGAATAATATTATAATGAATTATAATAAATTATGAAACATTGTATACTGATAAATTTTGCAGCGGATTGTTATAAAAATGGCTCAAACACACAAGTTTTTGTTGTGTTAAACAAACGTATTGCTATCGATTTCAATTCTTTAATCCTTTTTTATCTACTTCCTATGACACTATCTTTTAAGCATATAGTGCAGGCGTAAAGCGAGTTTTAAAGTAATAAATTTAAAAGTGGGCCTTATTTAGTGCCTGGGCCTTATTCGGCTCAGGTACCTTAATCTTTTTAACACATTTAAATTTCGCAGTACATATACATAAATTACATTTAATAAATTTTGACACAAGCCGATTATTTAGAAACAATCGTGTCTAATCTCACCTCTTCCGCTTCAACGTTTTTCACTCTCTTCACGATTTCGCTTGCTTTAATCAGCTCAATTTCTGCATCTTCCACCTGCGAGTGTCGTCGCTCCTGCATATCCGTGGCCAGTTCCTGATAACAGGATTCTCCGGAGCCGCGTCGGCTGCCTGCAATACACATAGCCCGGCGGAACAGACCAGCGACGACGGCGCACAGACCGCATTGCATCTCTGTGGTGCTGCCCCGGCTGGAGAGCGACCCACCATTGGCTC
>NW_017257203.1:1130099-1139945 GCF_001594055.1 Mycetomoellerius zeteki
CTTGGGTCGCCAGTTTCGCGTATCTGCCGCTGCTCTCGCACTTTTTCTACTTTACTTCGCCAAATCCTTTCTTCATCTCCTCCTCATATGTTTCTTCCTCGCGTCATTGCGTCCCCTCCGAAGCACGCTTTTCTACGCACACTTTTATACTACCAATTCTCGTCAAACTCGTACTTGTCAAGGCCTATTGCATCTATTTTTTTTTACTCCACAGAAATTCGCACTCTTAACACAACGCTACGCTGGCAGCGCGTGTCATCTACGCGGTGCAGTTGATGCAAAGATCATAGAAGGTTGGACAGTAACTCGAGAAATTGCGAATGCTACAGGAAGCGAGAAATAAAAAAGAGAAAAGAGTAGAGTATAATATATCACACTTGGAGCCCAAAGCTTTTTTTAGAATATTGTAAGTTTTAAAAATGTTATATTAGAGGAATCGGAAATTAAAGCTATTTTGTATACAATAACATGATGTATCTTAATACTAGAAGTACCAAACAGTAATTTTTTACTATGTCTATTTTTTAGATTAATTTTATATATATATTTTTTTTTGTGTAAAACATGGGATTCTAATTTTTTAACTTTTCATCAAATATTATTATTAATCTTTATACTGAGAAAATACTTGGTCTTTCATCGCCTTCTTTATTTTAACAGTAATTTATTCGCGTAGTCCTTTCAGGGAGCAAGAAACATGTTGATATTTCTAATAATGTTAAAAACTAGCAATTATAGCATATTATAACAAATACTTGTTATACTCAATTCGGTTAACTCACACCTACTTTATAAAAAAAGTATTCGCGGCTTTCTCTAACCAAAAATATTTGATCCTCTATGGTGATACGAGACTCTATATTGAAACAAATACAATAAAAAATTATTTATTTGAAATAAGAGCTGCTATATCTTTATATTGTTCTTTTGGACTATCGTTTTTTAGATAAAACTGAATTAAAGTTAAAAAAATATTTATATACGCAATTGTTCTCAGATTGCCATTGCTACATATTTCATCAAAGTCATCTTTTAAAATGACACTGAAAATCTAATGCACAAGAGGATAAAAGTTATGATAATAGTTATACTCTTAAATAAATAATAATTTTTTTCTCAACTATTTCTATTTTTTTTTAACACGAGTAAAAAATGGTTATTATATCCCAATACGCCTCTAATACAAAAGGAATTATGCAAGTAATAACTAGCAGTTAATATACGTAAGATCTAAGAATAATATACAGACATAAGAGAAAGATAGCTTTTGCATACAGCAATACATGCCGTGTGTGAAAAGTGAAATAAATAGTAACCAATCATTCCCATCTCTTGCTTTACTAGAAATAATATACGATGAGAGGTGACCTATTGCTTCTCTATAGCTATGTGCTCTGTGCAAGATGCACTATACTATTGATATATTCATGAAAATAATAGGAAAAAATTATAGTCTAATATGATGTTGATATGATAAAATCTAAATTGAACAATTTAATTAAATGATAACAAAAAATTGAGAAATAAATCAGTTTACTCACAAAAGGAGAAAATAAGAAAAAAATAAATTTGTTTATTTTGCGTCAAATAAAATACGTGAAAATGTAAAAAATATTTAATAAGGAAAATGCAACAAATATTAGGCAGTAAGATTAATAATAATTAACTAATAATTAACTAGTAACAAATTAAATAATAAATTGTATGTGAAAACTATAACAGAGGAAACATTTAATAAAAAAAATTAAATGTCAAAATTAGAATAAACATTAAAATCTGTATTTAATTTTAATAAAACGAACGTGCAAAAAATATTACTTTTGCGAAAATAACAATATCTTATAACAATGTCGTATAATTCAATAAAAAAAGTTCCTAAGAATTTTATATGCATCTCTTCTAATAGGCACAGACTAAAAAGTTCCACAAGTTTTAGTAATTTTCGAGAGAGGCAGAGAGACCGAGACAGAGTGGAGGAGAAAAGAAAGGAAGAGAGCGAAAGAGATAACCGTTAATATCTCAATCATGAAGATTGCAGTTATTACGCGAGTACCATGCTACAAAAAAAGAATACTCGACATTTAATGCGAAAATTAGTTTTTATAATTTGTTGAAAGAACGCTTTTATATGTTTGAAATTACTATTTTGTAAGATGAGGAAGATTTTCATTATCGAAATCAAAATCGGTTGCAACATAGAGAAAATACTGTTCATCCCATATTTTTATTTCTCCTTTATTACAGAATATTGGGATTATTTGTTATTCATATCTTATCAAAAATAGTAGGGTCGCATAGAATTTCGAACTTAGCATAATAATGGATGAAGAATTGACGACAAAACCATGTAGAGACAATATCACAATCATAAGAGAAATTATTGTTTTGTTCATTCGATCTGATGTACTGATAATATATATAGTTGAATATATTTACAATAGATATTACGTATACGTAACTCATAATTATTATTTTTAAATTAAGACAAAATAATTTATAATTATCTATATATTTTTTGTAACTATTAATAATATTTCATTATAATTTATTATACATCACTCTCTGTCTCTCTCTCTCTCTCTATATATATATATGTATACATAAATATATACGCGCGCACGTATAAATAATTATGAGTTACAAATGCGTGATATCGTATACATAGTGTATGTGTGTCTTATGGATTAAATTTGTGAGGCTGTATCATGTGATAGCATACAACCAAATGTGTATTATGTAATGTACTGTATAGTGTACTGTAGTACATAAGTAATTTCCTAAACATTCGAACATCCTCAAAGAAGATTATTCAAATTTAATAGGTATTATTATTAAATTTATAATACGTATTGTAAACATGTATCACAGAGTGATTCAAAACAAGTATTTGATATTGTCACAACAAATTCTGACAGATTATTTGAGAGGTCACTCTGAGTAAAAAATATATGAATATAAGTCCTACTCTCAATATTTACGTAATAATAAGTTTTGAAATTTTACTCTCGTAATAAAATCACGTAACTGGTAGGAAATAATCTTTAAGAAATTAAAACAAAACAAGAGAATTTACTAATATCATTTATTTACAGTTCAGTTCTATAATAAACGTAATTTTACTATGATAACAGTAAAATTTAAAATTTCTGTAATTATATATGTAAATATTGAGAATAAGATCCATTCATATTCATATGATATTTTTTATTGAGACTGACTTTCCAAACAATCTGTCGAAGTTTATTACACTCATTTTGAATCATCCTGTATATGAAACACTCCATAGCTTTATACTATTCTGATTGGCGCATAAAGTGATATAACGTGGCATGTCTTTTTATATTTGAGATTGATTTGAATTTATTTCATGATGGGGATTGTTTCGTCTTCATCACTATTCATTTGAGTTGCATTCTTGGAGTCCTATCATTTCCTAAACATATCTTTCACGAAGTCGTTAGAAACCGATTACAGTAAACTTCTACAGTTCGTCTGCTTCCTTCTCTCTCTCTCTCTCCGTCTCGCTTTTCCCTCCCCCTCTTTCTTCCCTCTCCGTTCTCGCGCTTTTCTCTCCTCCTTCCTTCCTTCCCTCCTATTTCTCCCCTCCTTCTCACTATATTTATCTATCTCCCTCTTATACTCTTTTCCTTTCTTCCTCTGTCCACGATTAACTCCCACTATACCACCCATAACTACGCCCTGCATAAACATGATTGTAGCGCAATTTGCAAATTATCAAAGAACGATGTCTATGGATACTCTGTGCTAACCAAGAATTTAGGAATTCTTCTCAATTGATCTCATATGACAATCAATCAAATGAGTATTTTTCTTGATTTTTTTGCTGAAGCTCTCTGTCCAGGATTTTTAATTTGTCTCGTAATGCTATCTTGGCACAGCTTGACCCTTCGACACGATGATGCTTTGTGTGCTTCCTTCTTTCTCTCTCTTTGTCTTGTATTCTATCTCTTGCTTCCTCTCTCTTTTCTCGAGAATATACCTTCGTTGATTTGAGGAAGTACTGACTTTCGTCGTGCGACTCGCGACGATAATTACGCGAGGGAAACTGCCGTCGAAGGGTAACGCCCGTGCAGACATCGCAGCCGGTTCGTCCCCGGGAGCCTGCAAGCTCCATAATCGCATGCTTCCCGGAGTCGACCTAAGTGGAAACGAGAGCGACCGGGCCCTGAGGCCCGGCGCCGTTCGGAGCACAAAGACGACGTCGTCTGATCCGTCGAATTTAGCTCTCGTTTCGTACGGACATCGGGAAAAATAAGCACGACAGAAGAGCGATTTCGCGCGAAAAAAGCGCTCGATTCCAAGAACACAACACTACTATCAACAACTATGCACGCCGGCCGGCCGCTGTGCACGTACTGAAGTACTGGACCCGAGCGCTGACAAGTAGAGAGAGAAAGAAAAAAGAGAGAGAGAGAGAGAGACTCATTCGGTCGACGCTCGCGACCTCGGTCGTGCTCGGCTATCTTCGTATCCTGTGCTTTGGCCCTGTTCGCCGCGCAGCCACGTTACTTCCCGGCGATCTCTCCCTCAGCCGCCCGACGTTGTCAATATACGACAAAGGCTTCCAACGAGAGGCTCTCACTACGCTGCGAGCTCTTGCCGCGAAAAGCTGGTGAACGACGTTCTGCCATTGCCGCGTAGAAAGGGAGGGAACTGGAGGAGCGCGCGAGGAGAAAGGATCAATAACAGATCTCTCCCTACTCTCGTGAAACACGACGTAGGGTAAATGTGCGCGATGTACGCACGGCATTTACATATGGATAGACAGACAGGCGCACCCTGTCAACAGCTCATTTTCCTGGAGCAAATTTACATGCTCGTTTTTGTTTTTGTAAGACAGGTGACAACACATTTATCTGACTGTCTATATGAGATTTTGCGGAATCACGAAAGCGACAATAGTATAAATGACATTTAAAAAGATTTCAATTGTGATTTCAGTGTTTCAGAAAATTTTTCTGAGAAATTTAGAAATAAAGTGTCGTGACATAATTTACATTTCTTTTGCAATTCCTGTACATATATAAAGAAAAAGAGAGAGAGAGAGACGGGAGATAGAAAATTACAATATAAATGTCTAAATCAAATCTTTTCGAGAAATCAACGAAATGTTTAAACAAGGATATCATATTTGTTCACAATACAAATTATGAACACATTATGAAAAATACACATTATAAAAATAGCACGTGGATTCATATGAGAGTATAGTTAATTCATTGTCGACGGGTTTCTGAATCAGCTTAAGAAAGTTTAGATCGTAAAACGATTGATTAGAAAAATTTGCCCTTTTTCAAAATATAATATTATCTCTTTCTTTCATCTGTTCTTATCTGGTTACATGGTTCTTTCATCTGTTTCAACTCATATAGTATTGTGATGTCATAGTTTAAGAAAGAATGCTAGATTCATTTTGTCAGTGTTTTCAGTTGATACTCTAATTATTTGATCATATTATTAATTATATATGATCTCTAGTAGAAACTATTTACTGGGAAACTAATTTTTAATTCATTCTCACTTATCAATATCAATCAAAAGAGGTCATGGAATCCTTTTTTAGAAGGACTCTGAAGTCGTATCTGTTTTACCTACTGAACGCGATTATTTTTCAGCGCTCTATTTTTCTAATTGCAATTTACATAAATTTAATAATCCTTTTTCACAAAGATTTAAATAAAGTAATTTTAATTTTTGGAGAAAAAATTTTTTTACTATTAGTCCTTTCTTTTATATTGATAAAAGGTCAATGCCTATATTATAATTTATTTTTCATGAGTCATATTAACATGTGTTATAAGAATAAATTATCTATTATATAACATTAAGATTTCGTGATTACTACTTAAAGCTTCAATTTGTAGAATCGATTTTTGTGATATTCTAGAAAGAGTATCTGCGTTAGTATTTTACCTTCTATTTTATATAAAATTTCATATTCATCGCATTAAACGGAAAAGCAAAGTTAATGATTTATGATCAGAGATTATTTTAAATCTTTAATCATATAAACATAGCCGAAAACATTTCGTTGCCTATACATAATACCTAAAAGTTTCTTTCCCGTGATGTCATAATTAATGTAATTCCACTAAGTATTCTATAAATATAAGAGATTGGAAGATATTTCTATCTTTTCTCTTGTGATATACAACTGTAGTAATTTCTTCATCACTGATATTCATAGTCAGTATAAATTCTTAAAGTAGATATTGCAAATTAAACAATTTGCGAATTAGACAATTGTTCACTTAATAATTTTTATAAATAATTCTCGCACTTAAATTTGGCGGAATTTAAAGATCCTCGCGCATACTCACAGACGAGCACCAATAGCAAACGCGTGAGGCGAATTAAGAAAACAAGCCCGCGTCTTCGTTAATTCTCAACAAGTCGTTCGTTTTTCAATTTTCGTTTTCATTCTATCAATTCGTTCTTCTAACCGATACATCATAACAGGTTATCAGTCCAGTGAACACGTAGTGCTTGACAGACGAAGTGCAACGAGTGTAACATAAAACACGTGGCATGCGAGTTGGTCATCAGAAAGATAGACATTTATCGTTATTCCGAATTCACGGTGGAACGGAAACTATTTCGCATTTTTTTTTTTATATTTGAATGATATGATTGATGAAATATTAATGCGAAATGTCATAAAGTGATAATGGAAAGAAGTATGGAAATTCCGTGATGCTCACTGTGTGCGATTTGTGAAACACAGCGGAATCGAATAAAAATCAGAAGCCGGTGAAATGCAACACCAGATATTTTTACAGATCTGTTTTGTATTCCTGCACTAGACTGCGTTAGAACTCTCTTTCTCGCTTTCACCAAATACCAAATATACATCTATCTCATTTTAAGTTTCAAAAGTGTATACTAGTTCATCCACAGAAAAGAGACCTTTGTTCGCGTTGCTTGAAATTCTGAAAAAATTTTTGCATTTAAAATGAGATATATATTCTGGCGTTGAAAAGAGAGAAAGCGAAGATGCTGAGTGCAAAAAGTGCAAACAATTCGCGAACAGATTTATTAGTCTGAAAAAACGTGAAGACGTCGATATTGTTTACTGTGGAACTCGAACAAATGCAACTATTGGCTACGTTTACACCGTGCGTTTAGGCCGCGGCCTAAATGCACGGTATAAACGTAGCCATTGACATCTATCGTATAGGTCGCGGACTAAGCGCACGGTCTAAACGTAGCCATAGACTACGTTTACACCTTGCGCTTAGTCCGCGACCTATACGATAGGTGTCACTGGCTACGTTTACACCGTGCATTTAGGCCGCGGCCTATACGATAGATGTCCTTGTTTATCCTGTAGGTTAAACAAAGACATCTATCGTATAGGTCGCGGACTAAGCGCACGGTCTAAACGTAGCCATAGACTACGTTTACACCTTGCGCTTAGTCCGCGACCTATACGATAGGTGTCACTGGCTACGTTTACACCGTGCATTTAGGCCGCGGCCTATACGATAGATGTCCTTGTTTATCCTGTAGGTTAAACAAAGACATCTATCGTATAGGTCGCGGACTAAGCGCACGGTCTAAACGTAGCCATAGACTACGTTTACACCTTGCGCTTAGTCCGCGACCTATACGATAGGTGTCACTGGCTACGTTTACACCGTGCATTTAGGCCGCGGCCTATACGATAGATGTCCTTGTTTATCCTGTAGGTTAAACAAAGACATCTATCGTATAGGTCGCGGACTAAGCGCACGGTCTAAACGTAGCCATAGACTACGTTTACACCTTGCGCTTAGTCCGCGACCTATACGATAGGTGTCACTGGCTACGTTTACACCGTGCATTTAGGCCGCGGCCTAAACGCACGGTGTAAACGTAGCCATTAGCAGTAGTGAATCCAACATGTTGATTTCCTTATTGCCTTAAGTTTTTTGTGTGCCCGGGTCCTTATTCGAATGATATATCAAAATCAAAGAAATCTGTCAAAAACGGATACTATGAGCACTGTTAGTACCTGATATTGTTTCCTGATGTTAGGAAAAGAAAAATCATGAAAATTTATTTGATGACATTTTAAAAAATTTACATATTTAAACTTATTGTTAGCATTACATCTCTGTTCACGAAGTAAAATTAAAAATACTTTTCTTATGTAATTTACAACTATTGAGACTATCAATTGAGACTAGTTAAAACTGAACTGGTTTAGCCATTGCTGAAATATAAAAATGTTAAAATCACTCATCTCGTGTAAATACGTACAGTTAATTATATTAATTATATCTCGCTGCCATTCTACGCTAATTTTCTTATGAGTGAATTTAGCGCGAGACACTGTCTTATGACGCTTAGCTTTTGATGCTTAATAACATATTTCAAGAAGAAACAAATTTGTGTTGGATATTTAGTCTTATGACTAGGATAAGATGATATCGCGGCGATCTTTCTTTGAATATAAGCTTTACAATTCATTACAAAAACTTCAAAATTTTCAAAAATAGTAAATATTCAAACAAATATAACATTTTTGAAAAATTTAACGCACAATTATCCTTTATTTTGACTTATATAGCTATAACATCTCCAAAATTCATCAAAATGGATAGAAGTTATTTACAAGCCTCTTTTCTTTGTTAGTTTTTTTTTTAATTTTTTGCCCAATATAACAAGTGTTAACTTTCTCTAAATCTTAAACCTTTTTTTTAATATTTCATGTATAAACATATAAGTACGTGACAGCAATTTAATGACATTCGATTTCTCCAAGTTGAGTTATTCGTAAAAAACCGAAAATATAAACATATATATACATATGACATTTTCGAGCAGGTTTAGATAATATCTTTAAATATGAATGTAAAATAGGTATCTGCGATAAATAGGTATTTTTGGGTGCTTGTGCTGCATGATATTTAAACGACTCACCGAGTAGGAATTGATTTCGTCATACATGATTACCCAGTGGCGGGTGTCACGATGGCCCCCAAAAGACAAACACGTGGAGTAAGGAATCATAGTGGCGAAAAAGAGAAGGGAGGGATGAGAAGGGGAGGAAAGGAAGGGAGAAAGAGAGAGAAAAAGAGAGAGGGTAAGGACTGCTTTCACCGCTGTTGCTGCGGTGATGATAAGCGTCGATGGTCGGGATCGTAACGTTGAACTTCTCTGGTAATCTCGCTAGCAACGACGACAGTGAAGATGACAGCAACAGTAGCGATAGTGGCGGCGTCAACAAAGACGACAACGACGATGCTGATGACGACGATAACGGATAACAATGTCTACCATGAACGGCGCTCGTACCGGACTAGGGAGAAGAATTTATGAAAGAAAACAACGATGGGACGCGACACCGGCGACAGCGGGCGTCCACGAGACCTCAACGCAACCAGAAAATCGCGACCCCTCATTGGCCGTGGCGCATACAATTGTTGTACGGCCGCTTGATGGTCGACGCGCGCAAACGCGTCTGAAGATCAATGAGAGTTGATGCCGAAGACGCGCGGCGAACATGGCGTAGCGCGTCCAGAATGTTTGAACAAAGAGGAATGTTTGAATAAACGGAAATGAAATGATTAAGAGAATGCATTTCGCTAACGTCGATTGACAAGAAAACCGAATTTGTTAATTTTAACAAAAAATATAAAAATTTTTAGTGTAAAAATATATATTTAATATAAATATATAGTAGTAATATAAATTATATTTTTATTTTATTTAAAAAAACGGTACTTGGAAATGTTTGATATATTTTTATATATAATTACTTAGCAAAATTTTAATAGGTAATCAAAAATTTCGAAGTACTTTCCGATAGATCTATGTAATAAATGACAATAGAAGTCAATG
>NW_017257203.1:1140542-1204491 GCF_001594055.1 Mycetomoellerius zeteki
GAACAAAGAGGAATGTTTGAATAAACGGAAATGAAATGATTAAGAGAATGCATTTCGCTAACGTCGATTGACAAGAAAACCGAATTTGTTAATTTTAACAAAAAATATAAAAATTTTTAGTGTAAAAATATATATTTAATATAAATATATAGTAGATATATAAATTATATTTTTATTTTATTTAAAAAAACGGTACTTGGAAATGTTTGATATATTTTTATATATAATTACTTAGCAAAATTTTAATAGGTAATCAAAAATTTCGAAGTACTTTCCGATAGATCTATGTAATAAATGACAATAGAAGTCAATGTTGATTGGATTATACGTTTAGGTCTAGAGGAATAATCCTATCTCAACGAAGTAAATTTCTAACAATTGCAAAGTAAACTATTAAATGCCAATATTGGCGAAATTAACAATTAATTAAATATCATGCAGCACAAACAGATAACATGATCTATCCGATCGAAGCTATACATATATAAAGAAAATAATTATAAATTTCGAGTAGAATGACATTAATGACACCTTTTGTGGTACATACGTTTACAATACTTATAAAATAAGAAAATCATTAATTATTAATACAAGTATCATTAATTATATAAATAATTATTGTAGACTAGTGTAAACTATTCGTACCCTTTAAAAAGTTATAAATATGTATCTAAAACTGTATCTATCCTTGATGAATTTCATCAAACATTATATCTTTTCTATAACGTAGTAATATGGCATAGATGAGCTTTTAGAGCGGTATTCATAGTCGGTTCTTATTTTAAGACCGTTTTAAATAATGTTTTAAGACGTTAATGTGGATCATAACACCTCAAGACAGAACTTAAGACGATCTTAAATATAAAAACTGATTATGAATGAACTGACTATGAACCGCCCTATAGTCTATTTTTTTAAATATTCACATTATATTAAAATTAAAATATGTATGTATCATACAAGCTAAATAGCAAATAGACATTTATCGACAATTGACGTCAAATATCATCATACGTAAATGTCATTTTGACGTCAGAATAACGACAAATGACGTTAGCATGCTAATTGGGAACAGTATTGTGTAAATTATAGTAAATTCGATTGGATACGCTTAGTGCGCATTGCTGTATATATTAAAGACGTCACGTACACAAATTTATAATATACGTAAAATATTAAATATATGTTTAATATAAATTAGAAATATAAAAACGGATTAAAACATAAAATCCTGAATGTATTTTATTATAATGTTAAGTAAAATCTGTATAATTCGAAATATTTGCATTTTACTTTTACACAGATTATATAGGTCAGTGCACAACGACTTTAATTTTATTTTAGTCATATGACTTCGGCTGCATTCAGTTTGGATGCTCATAATCATCATTCATTAAATGTAAAACAAGGATAAAATCACTGATAGTATTCAAATTGAAGACTTGTGTGATATCTCTTTTGCTCGAGACTTTAAAGAGCCTTTACTCAAAATTAGTCCTTTCTGTCGAGCTTTAATTTCGAGCTTCTTTAAAAATAATTGTTTAAACAATCCTAAAAGTGATACTATTGATTATATACATATTATAATTATAATGCAATTTTTTTGTATTTTGACTAAAAATATGAATCTATAGTTCACATTTATTCTGAATGGTGTCTCCATAATCTTTCCCTGCTGTGATGGGATTTCGGTTCCGGAGTCCCGGGACTCCCAGCAACTCCCAGGCACCACAGCGTTTGTTCTAATTCCCCCCACTTTCCTCTAAGCGACGCGGAGAGAGCGAAACATCAAGAGAATACGGCACCACAGCAAAAGAATGTTCTCAATGTCTCGCTCATTGCGCCGGCTGCGCGTTGCTTGGGAGAAAGCAGAGGAAAGTGGAGGGGTTGAGACGCTGCACTGTAGTGTTCTAGGCCAGGGGGTCTATTCTTGAAAAGAAACGTATACGAAAGTCTAGGGAAATACTACAGTATACATTACGTATACCGTAGTATTTTCCTAGTTTTTCGTATACGTTTTTTTTTGTTTCTTTTCAAGAATAGAGCCCCAGACGTGCATCACTGATTGGGGTCCAGGAGATCCAGCATCCAGGTGCGCGACTGCGAGCGATTTTCCCCTTCCACTTGCTCTGTCCTTCTTGCCTTCATCAAAAGCGAGTAGAGAGGGAAATCGCTGACGTCACTGGTGCCCGGGGCCGAAATCCCAATGGCACGCGTCGTTGGGCTGATGCCTGTCGAGGAGTCACGACGCTATCACGGTATATATTGTGACGCTACCTTGCTTAACCTACAAAAAGATTCGCTGAAAGAGAACTAAAAAGAAAATCAAGTAATAGTGAAAATTGTGAATATAAACTGAGAATAATATTTGTGTGTATATTTTCACATCAAAAAGTTAATTTTTCTTAATAATTGTATAACTACGTATTAATATATTACACATATCAGTGTATTATTTTATTGTGAAAATTTTATCTAACATTGCTGCAACACGATGGGAGGCGGAGACTTAGTAAGTGTATGTTATAATTAAGATTATAAAATGATACAAAGCGTGAAATTTGCCGTATTTTCTAATAAACGTATAAATTTTTATAGAATTTGAAAAAGTCATGGCATCCGTCTACCATGAAGAACATCGAGAAAGTAAGGAAGGCGGAGCAGCAAAATGATCAAGAGAATAAGCGGATAGCAGAGTTGAAAAGGGAAATTGAAATGGAGAAAGATTTGGAAGACATAAAAAAATATGCTGTAGAACAAGGTGTAATAGAGAAAAAGGATGATAAGAAATTAGACTGGATGTATAAAGGGCCAAATCAAACAATTAACAGAGAGGAGTATTTGTTAGGAAGACCAGTTGATAAGGCTTTTGAGCAAATGCAACAGGCAGAAAAAGATTCAGAGATGAATAGAATGCCAAAAAATCATGTTGAATATGGTAAGTTCTCGTACATGTTTATACAGTAGGACATAATTTATACTATAAAAGTGAATTTTTTTCGTACGGAGTTCTATCTTCAAAAAAATTGATTTGGGGAAAATTTATTAGATACACATAGAATTGAATACAACTTGTTTTCAGATGACTTATGATACCCATATTTTCTTAGAAAAAGTAGAGAACAAATCTGAAAATTTTAGATCTTTATTCCTAAAGATTTCAAAACTTTAATTTATGACTGTCAGAGTTCTACATAGGTATCAGTTTCTAAAATTTTCTTGCGGCGTATACCTGAGATAACTTCTAAATGAAACACAAGTGAATCGGCTAATCACGGTAGAACAAGTAAGGTTATTATTGCCTTACCTGCTTTTTCTACTATTATTGACTGATGCCCTTTTACTGCCTTATATTTATGGATGTGTTTCTGGCTTAAAGGACAGCTATCTGAAGTAAAGGACCATATGTTGGCATGGTACTAATGACATACTATGACTCTTTACAATTGGTAGGAAAAATATAGGGATTTAAAAAAAGAAAGGACTATATATATCCTTTATTCTCTGATGGAAAAATTTCACTGAAATTTGTCCATGTTTTGGAACTTTTTAGCGAAATTTCAGCATTTCAGAAAAATTTTAGTTTATTTTCAGATTTTTAGTTGAAAAATTCATTTTCAGCAAAATTTCAGCAAAAATTTGCGAGAAATTTCTGCAAAATTTTAAAGAAATTTTAATTTAATTTCAGCGTGTTAGCTTTTTCAATATGTTAGCTGAAAAATTCATTTTCAATGAAATTTCTGTAAATTTTCATTAATTTCGTTGAAACGTTCCTGAATGTGGAATAATTTCAGTGAAATTTTTTCACCAGAGTAATAAAAGACATATGGTAAAAAGTTATTAACAAAAAATTTTAAAAATAACGTCTCTGCTATATACAATTTAGAACTACCCCATACTCTCTCCTGTTTACGTAATGACTTTCCACACGAAGCAAGATTTACCCTACATATCCCCCCCCCCCCCGTACGACTTTTTATGAGAAGCGAAGGAGAATACCAAAAATTGCCTGACGCGTCGCAAGTCAAAACAGATGTCGTTCGAAAGGTCTCAATGAATAGATCAAAGGGTACAATGGGTATAAAGTTGGCAGGTGTATCCTTTACGAAGTTATAAGTCACGAAAATTCAAAGAGACGTCAGTTAAATCAATGTTAATTCCTTTGCAACGTATTATGCAAATTTATTAATGTAATATATCATTGCAAAGCATTCAACAAAACGAGTTCAACGTTATTATAGATTATATGTATAAAAAATAAAAGTACAAATAAAAATAAAAATAAATAAAATGAAGTCGGGTCTTCGTCAGAGCTTTCAAGTATCACGCAGGGTCGTTCAGCGATTTTGTGGGTATTGTTCTAGTTTTTCCTATAGTGCTTTAGTCAAGCTTAGCCCGTTGCCCGCCGTCATCATTAGGAGATAGCTCTTGATAGCGAATAGATAACTTTTTATTTACAAGAGAGCCTTTCGTGATTCGTGAAGGACGCACCTAATAAATTTTCAATGGCCTTTGTGTGCCCATTGAAAACTTCAACCTATTCATTGAAATCTTTTGAATGACATCTATCTTGACCTGCTATGCGTTAGAAAATTTTCCATAGAAATTTTTAACATCTTTCTTTGTTTGTTAATAATTAAATCGCTTTGTATGAAAAATCGAACGCTCCTAAGCAAGGATGTGGATCGGGTGAACCTTGCTTTATCTCATTTTGGTATAAAAGATATAAATTATATAGCGCAGAATATATATGTAGAATATATAGTAAAATATATTTTATATTAAAAAATTACGTTCTATTTATAAGAATTGTTTTGTTAATAACTTTTTAATGAATAACGAGCGATGGCTAAAACTTGTTGGAGGTCATTCAGAATCATGATCGTGACAACATATATCAAAGTCAAGATCATCGGGACTGAGTACTGCACAATTACTCATTATTATACATCTCATCCTATGTGTAGTGTTTCCAAATTTTTAAATTAAAATAGCAAGAAAGTTCCTAAAAATTAAGTTATAAAATTTGCCATTTTTTATTCCGAGCATTGATTTTTGCGAGATTTTCTTGTTATAAAATTTGGATTCTTGAATATTGAGATATTTTCTGTGTATGTGCATGCACGTATGTGTATATATATATATATACACACATATATATACGTTAGATATATTTTATATAAATATGTAATGTACATTTTTTTTATTTATTAGAATGTATTCCACCATCGCTGCGATTTTTCTCTGGTAACGAACAAGTTGATTTGGCTAGAAAAATACAAGAAGATCCTTTATATTCCATAAAGAAGAAAGAAATGGAAACAAGGAATCAACTTTTGAAAAATCCTGTTAAATTAAAACAACTCAAGGAATTGGTAAGTGAATGCTGATATATTTACTTTCTTATATTTTATTTATTTATGTATATTCTTGTATTTTATTTTTTATGTATTTATAATTATGTATATAATTTATAGCTCGAGCAACAATCATCCAAAAATAAAAGTGAAAAGAAGAAAAAGAAGTTGAAGCAGAGTGATAGTAGCGAGGATGAGGCTAAGTTGGATATTTTATTAGCCACTAAGTATAAACAATTGAAAGATAATATCAGTGAAAAAGATTTGCTAAAATCGATGAAGAAAATAAAACATAAGCGAACGAAAAAGTCAAAGAAGCATCGTAATTCTGACAGCGAAACAGACAGCAGTAATGATGACACTTCTGTTAAAAAAAGACGACACAAACGAAGAAAACAAAAGAAAAATAGAAGTGATAGTGATGACAGTACTGATAGTAATAGCAAGAACATCACTAAACGTGAGACAGAAAATAAAACGGAATATGATAGGAAATATTCGAGAAACGATACAAAATTAGATGATATCAAGAAACAAGATAGAAAAAGAAAATTGAGTGAAGATAGAAACTTGAAGTACAAAAGAAGCCAAAAGTATGGAGAAGAAGATAATAAGAACAATAAACGGCAACGATATGATAATAAACAAAGAGATGACTCAAGAAATAAATACAATGATAAAAGAAGATACTCAGTGGAGAAGGAAACAACGGTGAGTGAGAAAGCTTTTAATTTTTAATGTTATATAAATTTTATGAATAAGCTAATTAAGATATAATTTAAAACCTCATCAAGATATGCTCTTTTTTTATATCGTTTTAAGAATAGAAGAAATATAATTTTTTAATATTATATTTGATGAAAACTAAAACATCTTATTCATCTAGAGCAAATATCAATCCAGAGCAAAATTTTAAATTTAAATATTCAATTTTACAGATATCTAATAGCGGAAAAACATCAGCCGTTAAATCTACCTCCAATACTGATCACATTAAATTTAAGGATAGAAAAGAAGAAAAATACAGACCAAAAACAAGACCAAGTCTTACCGAGGAGGAAAAGGAACAGCGGCGAAAAGAGATGATGGCAAACGCAGTGTGGCGTGATAAAGAAAGAGAGAAAAATGTGAAAATGTATCGCGAACAAGAGAAGAAAGAAGATCAAAATATTACATCGAATAATAAGGATTTTATTAGGTATATTATTAAATAAGGATTTTATTAGGTATATTATTAAATTTCGCATGTAATAAATATATTTCAAATGCACACCTTTATATATATTTTTCAAATAAATTGAAATGAATTAAAACTGAATGTTTGTTGCAGAAAACAATTGGTCGTTGCAACAGAAGTGGGTACTGTCGCGTCTAGGATCAAAGCTAACATTAACAATATACAACGTTCTGGACGAGCAATGGATACAAATTTCGCTAAAAGATGATTTTAACTCCAGTTATATATATATTTTGTACAGTTACTTTGTACTAGCAAGTTTTTATGTAAAAATTCGACATAAATGTAAAAATATATTTAATTAAAATATTTTATTATTACATTATCTGTATTATTATTATTATTATTATTATATATTTGAGGGAATAGGAGCTTTGCATTAAATCTTTGTCGGAATATTATATCGTCGCTTTATATAAACATGATTATACATATATACATAGCGAGATATATTACACGCATATACAATATTTTTTTGCTAACATTAAACGATCTCTCAAGTCTAGTTTCGATAATATCTGACTTGTTTCGTTACGTAATTTTACACATTTCTCGAGGTGATTCAAGGACATCACTGGGATCCACAATAGTTGTCACGCAGCCACCAGTAAGGACATTGTTGACTATGGCTCTAGCAAGATATCCTGCGGTCATTGAATAATGCGCAGAGAAGAACGACGATTTGTCATCGACATTTGATAAATTGTGATCCTGTGAACATATAATACACATGTAAAAGTTTTTGAGATTACCTTTACAATATCATGTATATTACCTTACAGTACATGATAAAACTATCTTCCACAAGCTGATTCAGATCTAGTTGTTTCTGGAAACTTAATTCTGGATTTCGAAGTAGAATAGTTGATATGATACTTAAGAGCTGTAATCATACAATTAAAATAAGCTATTAATTCCCTTCGTACCTATCTAATGTAAATTTGGCAACAACTAGGTCTTTTAAATGTTTTTGTTTCACATGCGCATACTTAATATAATGCTGCTTAATTGTGCTCTATTATATTTTTAACGCGTATATATAAGTAGAAAAAAGCCAAAAAAGATATAAAAATTGATTACTTACTTCTACTATGATCTGACGATATTCTGGTAATTGTATGTGATGCAATAAGGATTCTACGAGTAGAGCAAATGTGAGTTCAGAACGAGTCATACTGGACAATGTGGTTTGTTGAGGAAGTTCCCGTCCGTTCACTACGATACCACCAGGACAACGCATGAGGACTTCCCATACTTGATTGTAGAAATGTGCCGGCACTCTACACAAGCAACCTTCGATTTTTCGGCGACCGAGCACTGTCAGACTATCGGCAATAGATAGATATATTAATCAATATTGAATATATTCGAAAATAATGGCTAATTTCATTAATCATCATACTTTTCTTCATGAGCCCATTCTTTTACTGTCAATACTTTAATAAGAAATTGTCGGACTTCATAAGGACTATAATTCTCAATCGGCTTGGTATCTTTCACAAACATCTGTAAGTAAAGTTTCATCGCTTCCAAGACCCACCTAAATATTCAAATATTGATTAAGTGTTTTCGTATAGTAACAATTAAAAAGTATTGCTGAAAAACTATATTCTACCCGATGCGTATTTTTAATATGCCTTTGAACATTTCCGGATTAGTGCCGATAAGTCTACCGCAATACAACAGGATCTCTTGTTGGAGTACAGCCTGTACCACATTGTGCGGTTGTATTGTGGAATACATTACCGATTGTATTTCCGTCGGCGTCATAGGTTTGTCAAATACCGTTTCTTTCTGTCCAATCACTCCCACCGCGATCTAACCATTAATAATAACTTTAGAGTTAAAATTCAAATTTAGAGTATTATGGGCACGGTTGCTACGCATTACAACGTAATGCTACAAACGCTTTGAAGCGTTTCTTAATTGGTCAGTTTGTCAAATTCTTTCTTCTAATTGGTCCATCAAACACTTCAAAGCATTTGTAGCGAGACTTTGATCACAGCCTTTAATACCTGTTTTCCTTTGACTAATACACCCGTGATAAAAGGACTGATACTGTCTACTGTGTGATGTAATAGACTGCTGCAATAACGTACGGCCATCCAGAACCTTAAAGATCCAGCTTGTTGATATAATGATCTCAAATTGTCACGAACTGGAAAATGAAAAAATATACAGTTGGATGTATATCCAAAATTATGAATGAAAGATGAAGTTTACAAATAAGAGAAGAAAAATACAAAATACCTGTCACTCCATTGATTTCGTAATTAATTCCTTCTCGTTTTATCAGAATACCATACAATTGGCATTTGGCGTACAAGCCAATGCTATTGCGAAGTTCGTTTAATATGTTACCAAGAGATTCATTTAACATATACTGGAAACATAGAATATCGGTTACCAATTACTTTCAATTTATTAGAAATTTAAGTCTTTAACATGATTTCATACAGAATATTCCTTAACGCTTTCAGAATAAGCAAAGGCCTTTGGGACATCCGTGAGACTCTGATAGCCAATATAATCGTGCTGTAATTGTTTAAACTGTGTCAAGTCCAGATCTGTTTCCATACTATTTACGAAGTCCAAGTGCTCTGTGTATAATTAACATGAATGTAAACATCAGATACAAAAAATGAAAGAATAACCCAATCTTAAAAGTGATTCAATTTTATCTTTTTTTTATGAATCAAAAAAGATAAATATTATTATTAATTATACAATACTTATTACATTTTAATATTATGAAAAAATATCAACATATATTAAAAAATACATCATTTGAAAAATTACGCTAAATTTTGATATAAAACATGATAATATTAAAATCAAACCGGTTTTTCATACCCTATTCGATTTATGCAGACATTAATCTTATATGAAATATTACCAATGCAAGAAGATGAGATCAAATTTTGCAACCGGCCGATGCGTACTTTCGTCTTATCACAATAGCCTTTCTTCAACATCGCAAAGAGGTCTAACATCTTTTTAAATTGTGGATCTCTAAACAAATTTTTGTCAAGATAAGTTAATTCTTGCAACCTATTCATAAATGTGTAAACTTACCGCATGTGCTCTTCTCGTATCAAAAGACACACAGTGGGTCGACCAGAAAGACGCCAGTACTTGCCCACAAACTGCAATTCCGTTTTGATGTCATCGATCAGTAGAGCCATGTCTCTGTACAAATAAAACTCAGAGACTTCGAAGATCAGAGGGTAACATAGTACTGTCATACCACAGACTCTGTACACCTGTATATGAGAAAGATTTCGTCTGCCTTATTATTTTATATATTACATGATAAATATACCATTGCATACACAAGCTTTCTATTTTTTTTTCAAGGAAAAAATATAAAATCACACATACTTTGCTTGTACCTAAAGAACCTATAGGCCGCGCTGGTCGCCCGTGAAGATTCAACTTCTTGTTTACTCCTAATTTTTGATAAACCTTCACTAGCTGAGTGGACGACAAAATCTGAACGGGCTCGACTTCGTGCGGTGTTTGTGTCTGAATGCCATATGTGGCCATCATGGCTTGCAATCGCATAGATTCTGCGATCAGAACTATTTGTACTACTAGGTCGGTATGAGTGCCCTGGCATAAGTATAACAGTGCTCATAAATTACATGCAGCATAAGGATATTTAGTCATATAATAAAAATAGCAGTCATTTTTTTTTTAATTTTAACTAGTGTATATACAGGGTGTCCTGTAAAGACCCGAACAACGCTTAAGGGGAGATTCCTGAGATCGTTTTAAGACGAAAATTGTAATACCAAAATGTTGAAGACTATAATAACTTTTGAATTATAATTGGTTAAAGATAGTGTGCAATTCGAAAACTATTATAACCTCGATATTTTCGTATTAGGATTTCATCTTAGAATGTTCAAAAGAATCCAGAAATAATAATAGAAGCCATGAAAGTAAAATAAGTTTTTACTTATAAGCATTTAAAGTTAGCTTATAATTCAAAAAATTGTTGTAGCCTCGACATTTTCGTATTAGGATTTTCGTTTCAAAATAATCTCAGGAATCTCCCCTTAACCGTTGTTCGGGTCTTTACGGGATACCATGTATAATTGTGTAAATTCGTGGCAAGCTTGAGAAGCCTGTGAAGTAAATAATAAATTGCAAACGAAAAATACGTATTAGATTTTCTACAATATTACATGCTAAGATTATATTGCATAACTTCATAAATAAAATCATTAAAGGTAAAAAATAAATGCACGTTATTACATACACTGTACTATTATATTAGCAGGCATACATTTTATATTACTTACAATAGTAGGCTTTGCCTGTGTAAATAAAGAAAGAAAATATAAAAAAGTTATTAATACTTTTAATTATGAGTTACAAAAATTAATTAAATTTAAAACAACTAAATATCTCTCTAAATTATTGTGAGACAGTACACACAATTTATATTAAAAAGTTAACATAATATGTCACTTAATTTCAGAGCAAAGGTCTAGTGAAATAAACAGATAAATTTATATTTTGGGGGGATTTGATACGATTACTTAAATCAAGCAAAGTAATATAGATTAATACAGGCATTTATTTAAAATATAGAACTTATATATTTGAGATATATATCTTTTTCTCTTTTACCTGGAAAGCAGAATATCTTCCTGCTCGCCTCGGACGATTATACGATGGAAGATATCGACGAATAGGATCTAATTCGTTGATGTGCAGAAGACCAGCAGTGAGTAGCTGCGCAATTACGAACATAGCTTGATTCCATAAATATATCGGTGTAACGTCTTCCATAGATTTAGGGCCTCTCCCTTCATTACTGGGTAGCCGATAAGCACTGCATGGCTCGTTCCTTTCAGTTTCCAAATTTTCCACGGGTACATAATAGCACATAGGAATGATCGGATCTAGACAAAACAAATTTTATTTATGCGACTCTTAATTATATAATCGAAGGTTTATAACATATTATTTGTGTTATAGACATTATTTGAATAAAAACTAGAGATATTATTTATCAAGAACCTCCATTCAAATCCTTTTGCACTCTTGTTTTCAATAAATTTTGATATTCTTCCACTTGTTCCGATAGACTCTTGAATACACCATCTATTATCATAAAGATGTAAAACAATGGCCATTCGCATTCGATATTGTCGAAATCCTGTTGAAACAAGTCATCAGTTTATTAAAATTCGTAGTTCTTATCTGCGAAGAATGTTATAAATTTTAGAACCTTAATTTCCCCAGATTTGTAATATCGTCGCTGTTTGTCCTCCAATACAGTTTTATAACCGTCTCTTCCAAAACGTTTAAAACCATAATTGCCTTTTAGCCTGCGGACTATGCTCGCTTTTGTTTCATTGTACAACACTTCTTCATGAGTTGCAAAGGCAGGAAACGATATTGTTGGCAGCAGAGCCGCGTCTACACTCTAGAAATTATATATCTCTTATCAAATTGGTCCGAGTATTTTACACAATTGGGATTGCTTACTTTCGAACTGGATTCTCTTGGAAGCATTGTTTCGAAAATACTACGATTGCGATTGTGAGCATCAATATCAACATATATCACAGACCAAGATGCACCTTTTTCACCAAATAAATTACAGCCATTAATTGCTTCTAATGCGCTCTTGGCGATCCCAATGGAGCTGGCGTGAATCTCAGGTGTTCCATCGTTATATCGACTTCCACGTTCCCACATACCGTAGTCTGGTGTACGGTATGCTCTTTCGACGTAATATACCAGATTTTGCACAAAAGCCACTTCGTCTTGTGTATATATAATTTGTAGCCCAGAGGAAATCATTTGCACTAAGAATATTAAGTAAAGAGATACGATGTCTATCTATATTGAACAGAATAAATACTTGCAATAATTAAGAAGATATTTTCAATTGTTACATAATAATACTGAAAATACCATACTAATTATGTCCTATTTTATTATAATATTTAAGTGAATATAAATTATTATAAATATTCCCTGTATCATTGAAATTATTAGTGCCTCACAGAAATATGTAATATTATTATTGCTTACTTGTAAATGATGATAATCAACATCCTTATGGATTTCATCGCCAGTATCCAAATGAAACTTGCAGTGTAAAGCATAACGGTCGCATTGATTTTTCTTAAAAAGTTCTATTCTGGAAGACTGTTTTATCCAACACTCCAAGATACCCCGCATGCACTTTATTGTGGATTGTCCCAGCTCATATGATTTTCCACGATCATCATCTATACGTCTATATGCTTGATACAGACTCCATATGGCAGCTGCGCAATATATACTTTCGCGTACACTGCCAACCTTCCGATCGCTCGAAATCTGTGGGAACAAGCCAGTTATGCAGCTCTGATAGCGTAGTAATTGTCTCTTAACAATTCCATAATATATGTCCAATTGTTTAACAGTGTCCTCGTAATTAGATATCTTGAGAAACATTTCAGCATCAATATCTATCACGCTACCTTGCCGTATATTTCTGATCTGCGTAATTCTGCAATATAAGGAAAAATAAATTTTACTAAAAATCTTTTGCATCAACCATTTCTTTCAATATAACAAATCTCACAGACCTCTTGGCAGCATTCACAGTATTCAGTGGTGTTGTCACTGAAGTAGCCATTTTATTCAAAATATGTACAAACTATTTTTGGTTTAATACACCTACAAACAAGTTCTTATGTATAATATAGATACATTTCGAAATTTACTACAGTACTACAAATCTATAGTTACATATGCTATAGATTCTCAGTATTATCAATACATTTGAAAATTCATTTCATTATCAACAATTATATGCATTCTATATCATATATATATCTTAATGAAATAATTAAAATATTATATTTCATGTGTAACACACCTGAATAATTAACAGTTCATTCTTGTCAAATTCAGCTTGATGTCCTTCAGTGGTCCTTGAGTTCTCTTTCGATTAAAAGCCGGCTCTTTTTTATTGGAGCAAAAAGTGCGTACATAACATAGGATGACCTTCGAGGGGTTGCAAAATCAGTTGTAATGTTATGATCAGCTGATGTAACCGTAGCCGCATGTTACATTAAGCCCATGGCACAAAACGTAAGGCCGTAAGACATAATCAGTAAGCGAATTGGCCAATCACGATAGAGACCGTAAGGCCAGTAGCGAATCCAATCTGATGCGTGGTCTACAATGGGTACGTTCAGCAGAACGTTTGTTTTGCAACTGTTGTAAGTTTCCTTCACGCTAATTGGATCATACTTTTAGATCTAGAAGAATGGTCCTATCTCAGCAGACAATGGGTGCGTTCAGCAGAACGTTTGTTTTGCAACTGTTGTAAGTTTCCTTCGCGCTAATTGGATCATACTTTTAGATCTAGAAGAATGGTCCTATCTCAGCAGACAATCATAAAACGGTTGCAAAACTGTTGAGTCTGCTGAACGCAGCCATTCATAAAACGGTTGCAAAACTGTTGAGTCTGCTGAACGCAGCCAATGGCAGTATCAGTAATGAATGAGGCTGTAAGAGTAAGAAATTGACCAATTACAGTCGATTATTCTTCTTACATTCAACTGTAATTGGTCAATTTGTTACTCCTACAGTCTCATCCACTACTGCTACTGCCATTGTAGACCATGCATTATGATTTCTTTACTGCTTACGTATTATGGCCTTACGTTTTTGTATGGGCCATGGGCTTTAAGCCTGATTTATAATGGCCGTAACCCTGGATCTACAATAGGGTTTTAAGCCTTAAGTTATAAGAAATTGACCAATTATAATCGAATTCGAGGAGAATAATCGACTATGATTCGTCCATTTCTTATGGCTTGAAACTTAACACTCTATTGTAGATCCGGGGTAATTGGTCAGTAGGCCTGTTCTTTTTGGCTGAACTTTTGCACCAGTTCATCTTTCTTCCTTTTCTCTCCAGGAGGAAAGAAGAGGAAGAAAGATGAACTGATGCAAAAGTTCAGCCAAAAAGAACAGGTCTAATTTCTTACGGCTTAAGGCTTAAAACATCTATTGTAGATCCAGGGATTCCAGGGTTAGTGAGTGGTTGTTCTTCTGGATGCACCTAAAGCTGGTTCTACATTAGTTGAGGTCCAATCAACATCAATCTAGCTCGACTCTGATTGGACCATAACGCTTGCGACACGCTTACGACACTGCGATGCGACTAAAGCCCGATCTACATAAAGCTGGTTCTACATTAGTTGAGGTCCAATCAACATCAATCTAGCTCGACTCTGATTGGACCACAACGCTTGCGACATGCAGCGACATTGCGATGCGACTAATTTAGAACCAGCTTAATGCGGGGTCTATAATAGAAGTCGTAGCAGTCGTAGGGTTTTAAGTCGTAGAAAATTGACCAATCACAGTCGAATATGAGAAGAATAATCAACCATGATTGATCAATTTTCTACGACTTAAGACCCTACGACCGTTACGACTTCTATTGTAGACCCCGCATAAGACGCAGAACGCGGTTTGCAGATCGCAAAACTAGGAACTAACCTAACGTATTTTAATCATAGTATGCTTGTAGGACACAAAACGCAGGACGCAGAAAGTTGGGTGAACTTCAACTTTCTGCGTCCTGAATTCTACAAGCATACTATGGGCGGAATCCATAGACGTTGCTCAAGATTCGAGATGGTCTTCTAGTGCATGAACCAATCAGAGAGCAGTATTAGCATCTTAAGACCTTGCTTAAGATTAAGAACAGACTATAGATTCCGGCCTATGATTAATAGCGTTTTCGATTGGGAAAAAGTTAGTGCACACCAGTGCGCACTCAGTTCACACCAACACTGTACGAGTATGTTCCATGGGTTGCACTGAATAATGCAAGTTCAAAAGAACACGCCAAGATTTTCAGTGCTAAAGCTGAAATGCCATTTCGAGTTGTAAAATTGTAAGGACTTGATTAGACTGCAGGAAGAACGCAGAAAAATAATTTCGACATCTCATATTCATAACTTTAAGTAATGATTTTGTACTATATGTAATTAAATAATATATAAGATATCAAGAATATCATATATATTTATATATATTATATTTTTTTTATGTACATACTTATCAATAATTGTACACATTTGCATGCTATAAATTACAGATTTGCTTGTCCCTATTATATATTCTTTTATACTTATACAAAACGATGCACTAATATCCTATATATGTATCTAGTGCACCGTCAAAATATCTCGTGCCACTTAGTGCGCACTGAGTGCGCACTATGCGAGTGTCATGCGGTCAAATGAACACGCGACACTAGCCAAGTGCGCATTGGCACTGCCAATCGAACACGCTCTTGACACTGAGTGCAGCCAGTGCACCCCAATCGAAAATGATATTAAATACGTTGGCTCGTATTCAGAACGCGCTTACAACGATGTTAGCGCGCTAACATACTATACTTTACGTCACGCATATTATAGAATTTCAGATATAAAAGCGCGTTCTGAATACGGGCCACTAGGTCGAAATCAGACTACGCGTTGAAGATTGAGATTGAAGATTGAAAAATTCAAATTTGACCAATCGATACGAAAGGAGCTAAAATTTCTTTATCCTTATTGGTCAAATTTCAATCTTCAATCTTCAACTTCAATCTTCAATGCGTAGTCTGATTCCGGCCTTAATTAAGCTGGTTCTACATTGATCGCATCGCAGCGTCGCAAGCGTTGCAGTCCAATCAGAGTCGAGTCAGCTTGACGTTGATTGGACCGCAATTCTTGCGACGCTGCGTGCGACTAATGTAGAACCAGCTTTAGGTTAGTTCCTAGTTTTGCGATCTGCGAACCGCGTTCTGCGTCTTATGTAAATCGGGCTTAATGTAGAACCAGCTTAATGAGTGCGTTCTGATGCGCTCAGCTCACTCAACTGCACAAGTGCACACCAGTGATGCGAATTCCGGGCCGCTTGCAGCACGCGATCAGCGCCATCGGTCGGCGGTCTGGCGTAACCGATGGCAACAAGCACGAGCCCGTATCCGTGTGACTTGGTAGTTAGAAGCGTGCCGACTATACTCTGACCTTTTCGCACTCGTTCAGAGTATAGTCGGCACGCTTCCAACTACCAAGTCACACGGATACGGGCTCGTGCTTGTGTTGCTATCGGTTACGCCAGACCGCCGACCGGTGGCGCTGATCGCGTGCTGCAAGCGGCCCGGAATTCGCATCACTGGTGCACACTGCACTCAACAGTCAACAGTCGGTTGAGCATAAGTAAGCGTTCGTTGCTACTAATGTTTAGAGACAATAGAGACCACGTTTTATCTGCTGAAGTTAATATTGAACTGTAATGAGTGATGCCACGATTAGACTATTATGACGAAGTAGAAATCGAAGATTTCGAGTACGACGAGGACGAGGAAATTTATTACTATCCCTGTCCATGTGGCGATCAATTTCAAATATCTCTTTCCGACCTGGCCGCCGGCGAAGAAGAAGTTACATGTCCCTCGTGCTCCCTTGTGATCAAGGTGATTTATGATAAGGAGGTCTTTCGTATTAAGCAAGAAGAACTTGAAAAGAAAAGCAATAAAAAAGAATTAACAACTCAACAAGTTTAAGGTAAAAAAAGTTATTCCGAAAATTTTCTGAGATAGATAGGTTAGGATTGTTCTAGATTATAATTTTACGTCAACATAAACAAAAGTTTTAAGACATGGATGAAACTATGATCTACCGATTGCTTTAAAAGTCATAGAGACAGATGAGTGTTTATTTTTGTGTTCTTATGTTCTCTTGTTATCTTTGATTTCTTTGTACTCAATCAGTTAACAGAGTGGTCCTAAATACGATTGTTACTTTCTTACTTTGATGTGGCAATTAATAATGTAAGTTTTAGTAATTTGGCGTTAAATTTTACTAATTTTTATCTAATCTGATTATTAAAATTTTATGTAACTTTTGATTATTTAAATTTTATTTATCCTTTTTACTTTCTTATTGTTAAAGGAAATTTTGATTTTGAGTCAAAACATGTTTATAAAATTATCTGGCCATTGAATAAATTGTGGCCTAATTTATATATTTCGATATATAATTTTTTTTAGAAATAGTGCATAATCCTCAATTTTAATATCCTAAATAGTTTATTAAAACATTGTTTTATCAATTAATTTAATATATTATATCAGGAAACGAAGCAATAGCAAGAAAATGGCAGGACGCGGTAGAGGAAAGTCTGCTATGTCCTTTTCCATGGAACAGTTGGGCATCGCTAAAGGAGAAATACTACCAACACCAGTTCTGCAACCATCTTTAAGTTATCCTCCGTTGGATCACAAACCTCCACCTATTCAAATAACTAACGAAATGGAGTATCTAGTAGAATTAAAAAGGCATTTCACTGAATATATACGAGAGTCGCCATATTATGTGAAAGCTGCTATTATAAATGAAGATATTGAACGATATAGCGATGCTTTTAAAGAAGATTTTGTAGATAATGATGAATCGAAATATGAGGCACACCATGATTGGAGCTTAATGCCAGAGGAATTAAAAGCGTCGAGGAAACGAAAATCCCGGCAGCAGAAAGGAAATAAGAAGAAAAAGGACATGGATATTGTGAAAAAGTTGACAGAATTGGAGAAAAAAGAAAATATGCAACAACCTGCAGAAGAGGAAGATAAAGAGGAAGGGGGTGAAGAGGAGAATGATGAAGAAAAAGAAGATGGTGTAAGGGAGGAAGAGGAAGAAGACGAGATGGATGATGGGACTGATTACGCAAATGAATATTTTGAGAATGGCGACAATTACTATAGCGAAGATGATAATAATGACGATCAATTCTTTGATGCATAAATGCTTGTATGTTTCAGAAAAATTTTTTTTATATCTTGACTTATATCTCCCAGACATTTTCAAAGCTCTAATCACAAGTAGAATTGAAAAAACATTTCACTGAGTATATGCGAGAGTTGCTAAATTATGTGAACGCTGATATTGAAAATGAAGATATTAAATAATATAGCAATATTTTTACCACAGTTACTACAAATTCACTTAAATTATGCAAGATTTTTATTCTTTATAATTTGTCAGTTAATTTTAACATCATTGTTTGGAAAAATCGATTAGCATTTAAATTAAACTCACAATGAGAAAAAAGATTGTGTGCATATGTGACTCACTATTAAACATAATACAGGTTGAATAAGTAACATTGGTTTTTTATTTTTTTTTTTTTTTAGAACAAATTCTTCATAACATCGTTCTTCTTATGTTAGGCCTCTAGCCTGTGTTACACCTCTCTCATATGCTTGTGGTGCGTACGCTGATTATTCAATTGCCACGAGCATATGGGACCTACAGTTTTAACGCCGGTTCCGAACGGCGGATTTTTCGAGAGGTATTTCTATGGGCAAGGATACTCTCGGGAAGTTACCGGCCTTTTCCGAGAGGAGACACGAGCGTAAATATTTTGGTTGCTACCGGGATCGAACCCGGGACTTCTGGCATGATAGACCAGTGCGCTGTCTGCCATGCCACACTCGCGCTCATTAACATCGATTTGTAATTTCAAATAACGATGGGACATAAATACGTTTAGCTTTTCTTCGCTATCTTCTCGTTATTGATAGGGAAGGAAAGGATTCGTCGTAACATGTGGATATAATTCGAAGTGGGGAGCACGCAGCGTGACGATTAAAATAGTCTAGAAATCACAGGAAGCGTCGGCGTGTTTTTTTATTACGAGTATTTCACAATTTCTAATATATAATATATTTATATAATATATATAGCCATAATAATCTGCAATTGTAATAAATGACCCTTTTCTATGATGCCATCGGATAGTACAAACGCAATGTTTCTTGGGATGAGTGACTGGGGAAATGGAAGAGGGGGAAGAAAGGGTAAAAAGATAGACGAACGGTGTATATAGTAGAATACGCAAAAATACCACAGCGTTTATAATGCTCGTTATGCATACGTTAAGTTTTAGTGATTTCATTCCGTGTTTATATATGTATATATTTTTTTTCCTTTATTTCCCAAATGAATTGCCGACTGCGAATAAAGCGCTTTAAAAATCCGTGTATTATAAGGACGAAACAAAAATTAAATCGCAGAGAGAAAAAGTTTTCCGAACTCCCGTGAAACTTCCAGTCACTGTATCATTCGTCGTCTTTCTACGACAGAGTCCGTCATCAGAGGATATTTTCGGACTATTGAGAGATCCGAATCCTTTGCAATAAATAACCCTGACAGATAGGGGAAGAAATTGCGCGAAATTTTTCTTTCGTTTGATGCGATGTGATGTAAATTTAGAGTGCGATGGCAGTAAATCGCAAACATAATTCCATTCGTTACTTTTTCTATCAAAAATTCAGAACTCTTCGACCGAGTCAAGTCGTTTTAAGTTGCAAGGTCTAATAAAGCACTTGGGAGTTATCGCAAACTATTCGAACTTAATTATCTATATAACGAGCCGTATATCTTTCATGCGGAATTATGTGTGCAAAAAAATAATACATCTTACATTTCGTGAATATTTAAACAATATAAGATCAATAACACAGTATCAAATCGATACTAATTGAGCCAATTAAACATGTACGGTAATAAAAATTCTTCACAAATAAGTTACATTATAAAATATAACATCTAACATACGATATGTATATGTATGTTTGTATGTACCTATACATGTATGTTTCATATACAATAAGGTTGTGTAAACAAATATAAAAAAAAAGAATTAATAAAATTGTTATGAATGGTAAGATGTATGTTATGGATTATAATTTTGACATATCTACACTTTGCACTTTAATACTGAAAAGTGTGATGCGAAAATATAATTCAGAAGAATCTTAATTCAAAATTGTATACAAAATAAGAGGGATATTTTGATTGATACCATAATAGGGATATAACTGAATTTTATAATAAGCTTTTAAGCGCTTTTTACTTTCATTAGATTTGTTGAATTGTGTGAACAATTAAAATAAGTGTCTGATTAAAATAATTTGCACATCGTAATGAAACAAATCAATTAAAGAAGTTAAATAACGGTTTATCCACTAATGTCTACTAATGATTCAACTGATATATCGTATCGTTCGTGTAAATCGTTCTTAATAAAACAGTTTAAGATAAAATCTCTATGTGAAGGTGTGTAACAATCCTGAGTCCATGGTATAAATATCCACCGTGGACATATACACCATGCTCGAGTCATCGATGATATTCTCACTAGGAAATTAATTCAGAATTATTTGCAGTTATGTAATTATTACAATATTTCTTTTGTGATCACGTTTCTTAATTTCCTTTTCGTTGCATTATAAAATAGGTAATTATTATACTTATATTATGGGCGAGGCAGAAAATTAGATGACAATTCGACGATCATGCACTCGGCAATGTTCGAAAGACATATTAAATTCTCCGAAAATTAATTTTATAACGGAGTTATTGAGATGATGTTACTTGGTTATATATTTGAAATGTATTTACATTTGAATTCTTCAGGTTTCTTGACCTCAGGTTTCTCTCTTCGCGCAATTCTACGACATGTCATTTTTTCATTAATATCTATAACATTTATATTAGCAAAATCGATTCTTTTCGGAAATGATGTTCAATTAGATTCTTCGGAACGTCTTATTTTCTCTTGAAAACTCCTTTCTAACACTTTCGCGTAATTAGAAGACAGCATACAATTAGCGTTATCCAGCACTCTAATTTGTTGCGATGAAAAAAAGCTGTCTTGCTAATCGATAAGAATTTATATCTTCTCTCAGTAACGATTATCTTCCTACTTTCGTCAACGAAAACGAGAGGCAAAAACATAGAATTTATTTTAAGGAACTACGTACACTCCGCTTGGAAAGCCTTTTCATAGTTTTCCTATCTACATTTTCATCACAATAATCAAGTGCGCTCAGAGTAGAATATGAAAAAGAGCAAAAAACATATCTTTGAAAACGATAATATACATCCACAGCGTATGTAATTATAGCTATAACTATGAGCGCATGAATCTCGTAACACGCTCCGATGGCAACTTTCAGACACCAGAATTTCAGAATTAGGTATCTTATCGCTCGCAAATCTAGAAAAAACCTAGAAAATACCTCACAATTTGATATTTTAAGAAGTGCTTACAAATAAATTTATCGAATCGATACGAATGGAGAAATATTAATGAAGATGTTAACGATGAAGTCGTTAGATGGATGTAATACTTGCTTTCGCTTTTGGTCGTTTTGGACAAATGGGAAACGTCGTTTCTCACGGATCGAATCGCAATCTAATTCATGCGGCGTGACGTTCTGAAAATCACAGGACAGGTCTGCTTCTGTATTCGGACGGGCAGTGTGAGCTTGCAAGATACTTCTTCAACATGTTTGAAAAAAAAGTCAGTTACAACAAGCCATATACACACACAGTTTCGCTTCAATAGCGTCGCTTATGACGAATCGCTCGGACCTTGACTGAGAAAAAAAAGAAACCTGTCTCGTTTAAGAAAAAAACATTTTAAATTAAACACCGCTATCATATACATTTAAGATCACGATGGCTCTATAAGCCAGCTTACAAGAGAAATCTTAAATAACGTGGAATAAAACAAGATAAAGTTAATTGAAACAAAATAAAATATATATCGAGTATAATAGAAACATTTATTTTCAATTTTTGTGATAGTAAATTTATTAATGTTTAGTAGAAATTTGTAGTGTGATAAGAGAACTTTTTGTCTCTGAATTGATTAAAACCTCTTGTTGAACAGATCGGCGTGATCAGAACTAACGATACGAGTTTAACCCAAATACTAGACTGAATGCCAAGTAAGTGCTCGCAATAAAGGGCGCAAAAGGGCAATAATTGCATTGGAATTGCATCGGCAAACGAATTTGGGGCTGCAGTCAGCCCTTTCATCATCACTCGAATGATGCTGCGAAGCGTTCCGTGTCTGTGATATAACAGTTGGTGATGATGATAACTCCCTATCAAGGTAATTTTAAAATTCAAAAGCACGTCTGAAAGACGTCGTGACAACATCTGAAAATTGTCCTAATTTTTAAACTTTTTTTATATTTAATATACTTCAGATATCGTCCACTTCATGATGCAATTTTAAAAAAAAGGTCATCGACATCATTTGTTTATATATGCACCGTAAATTATCTCGAGTTTCACGAATCGGAATCGCGCGACTTATTCTAAGTGTCATGCTTTTTTTTTGTTTTTTTTTCCATTAATTTAGTATTTCGCTAACAATTCTTTTAACGTTGAATAAGAATACTTAATTCTGCGTTACAAACGCGACATCGAAAGCCGAAAGGCGAAGGTACAAAAAGGATCACATTGTCACTCAATAAAATGTCTCAATAATCCATCGCATTCCTATACATTAAGTAAAAGATCATTCTCTGGATGAAAAATTAGGCCGACTTTTTACGCAATGGACTTTCAGCGGGAAGCGCTACTGTGCGATTCATGCAGATGTAATATGTTCCTCCAGTGGTTCTCAGATTTTTCTATATTTTCCAAATAACTTCAGAATTATTGTGAGAGAAGTAAAATAAATATTAAAAGCAATAAGTGTTGTAATTATTTGTAGACAAAAGAAAAATTTTAATCACAAAAGGAAGATTTTAACAATACATTTTTCTTCACATAACTAAAATATAATACAATTGTTATTTTTTGTAATTAAACGATAAAATGGATATAAGAAAATTAAAGTATATTGAAATCGATCTTAATTCCTTTATATTGCGTCGCAATATAAAATCTGGGAATCACTGATTAACTTGAAGCTTCCACAACAGCTAAATGTTTAAATGCGCTGGATGAAATTTGTTTATCTTTTCCCTACGGTCAAGTCAATGATAATCCTTATATTCGAAATCGTTATGTCGAAATCACATTTAGGACCGAACAACAGTAAGTCGAGATAACAATTCTCGTTTTCTTTCGTGTTGAATCCAGCCCGAATCCTTGGCTTGTCTTGTCCAATTTCTCGTTAAGTTGTTCGCTCTGACTTTCGTTCCTCTCATATACTTAGTGTCTTGTGTGTATTATTTAGTATCATTATTATTAGCATTATTATCGTTACATATATGTTGCTTCACTACGGTTGATTGGCTTTTGGACGTGGATCTGGATGGAGTGTGGTGTATATACCATATGCGCGCGCGTGAAAGAGACAGAGAAAAAGCTCCAACATTATCTTCTTTCTGTCTCGCGGCGTCTTCGAACGAGGACGAGCGAGTGTTCCCCGAATGTTTCTTGGTTCATTTATCCGACTGTGAATGATGAAAATGGAGTGTTTACAGTAAAACATCAAATTTTTACGCATAAATATATATGGTTAATAATTTATAATTAATAATTTAGATTCTCTCAATAAAATCTTGAATAAATACAAAATAAATTTCCATATTTCTTTTTTTCTTCTTTAGTCTATATTTATAAAAGTCTAATTTATTTATTTATTCTTTATTGTACGGTGTTTTTAATAGTAAGATACGTCTTTTTGAAATTTATCGCAGTCCGAACGACGAACCTCGCTCGTCATCGATCTCCGAATCTAGACCTTTTTTGCTGTCGTCATTATTTTCTTCAAAAAGGAACGTATGAAAGAATATATATTTGCGTAAGAAATCAGACGGAATACATAGCATGCAGAGCGGATAGGTAGCGTCCATCAATCTTCGTTTCGTTTTTTTTTTTGTCATTTTCCTCTCTTGATGCGTGATTTCGATTTGCTATCGATTTAGAAATTTGCGTATTCTCGATAAATTTGATGTTTTTTTCAATCGAGTGTAATATCAAATCACGTCATTATCATCATTATTATCATTATCGCTATCCTTTATATATTTTTCTTCTTCTTTCTCATCATTATCATTATCACATACACACAGCGACACTTCGTGTTAAATCGTAATCGTGAAGATGTTCAATGCGCTATGTTACTCTGTGTGAAAAAACACTACGCTTCACTACAGTAATTCATTTCCTTTCATACGAAGACTAAATTGGGCCGTGAATTTTTTGAAACTACGTCTGTGACTCGCATCTCCCGACCATTTGCACCGCGATACATGGTGAATAATCAAGTGGAAATTAATCGTTTCCGATTCTTAAAACGTTTTTAATATAATATTATTAGACGAATATAATTATATGATTTCTTTATATCACTTGCAATCACTAAGCTCGTGACATAGTATCATTTTTATTTCAACTTTCTGAGAACTTATATAAATCATCACTCTTTTTTTAAAGTAAGCTTCCTGTTTTTTTTTTATTTCTTGAAATATAATATTGGAATATAATCACTGTGCATCGTGCTTTGTTAAAAAGTATCAATCCTTATCAGCTTTCAAAAAATTTATCATCGATGCTGTGCTTTCAAATAGAATTTAATAATTAGAAATAAATTTACACGCGACGTAGAAAATATATCTAAAATCATATTTTGAACGCGATCAAGAATTGTTTACTTCATAATATTTTTCAGTGAGGAAATTAACAAACTTGTCTATAAAATCAGATGCGAAACGATCGAGATGCGGTTTAAAGATGGAGTAAATTCTTCCATGGCGACAATACGTGCATTAAGAGAGATCTCTTTATTCGAAAGAAACTGGTTCATGGTTTTGCCAAGGATTCCACAGATCCCTTCAATCTATATATAATGCTTATATAACTTCGATAAAGTATTTGCATAAAAATAAACGACAAAAATAATATAATTAATTTCCAGAATTTTTTAAACTAATAAAATACATTAAAAATATAAACATAATAAAATGCAATAAAATATAAATATAGATAAGAAAAAAAATAAATATTTTACATATTTTAAATATATTAAATTTAAATAAATATGCAAAAATTAATAAATAATAATACTTAACAGTTCGATTTGAGAAATCCTCAGCGAGATGTTGAATTTCGTTTACAACCCGCGAGTGCGATAATATCCCATAATTGTATACATACGTGTATACGTATTAATAATTGTATATTCCGTATATAGACTTATATAAAACGCACGAAGCGGTTATTCGAAGGCTACTCGTTTCAGATTTTATTTATTTATAGCGACAAGCCGTTTCTGTACCTGTCGGCTCGATACTTGGCTTCGAGTTTTATCAATGGAAAAAGAATTCGGACTTAACTACGTGGATCCCGCGTATACGGGATCATTTTAATATCCTATATAACGTTAATGTTTTTCATGTAAATGTATATTCGTCTAGACACCCTCTCTATGTCAATGAGCATGTGTCTATGTGTTTGTGTGTATGCGTATCATGTGTACAATGAATAAAAGAGCATTTGCACAATCCAATTTTGTTGGTATAATTTTGCACGAAGAAAAAAACAAGTTGCTACAATGTGCTTTATTTCATATTTTAGTACAAATGAAAACAATTTTAATAGAAATACTTTGCGATAGAGAATATCTTTTCACTTCGTAAAAAATTATTCCAAGACAGAATGTGCAAAGATACTTTTCTTATTCATATGTATCTCATATAATTGTATCTTGTTTTTACAATCTAATGAGACCTCGCACAATAAGATCACTAATCAGTCAAAGAATGAAAAAAAGATGCGAATATATTTTCCGTGTATATGTTGTGTATGTGTACGTGTGCGTGTGTTGCTTATGTAATTGTTATGTATTTGTATATGCAAGCACGTGTAAGTGTTAGATGATTACGTTCTTCGAATCATTCGAAATGTGAAACAAGACCGACGCGCAACCTGCACGCACCGTCGTCGTATAAGCTTCTCACGTCAATCCTTCACCCTGACGTATCCTTGTCTAGAATTATTTTTCTTTTCTTTTACTAATGATGCGACGACCGCAAATTCATGACGCTGTCCTACAGTCTGTCTTTTGAAGGAGAAAGAAGCTTTTATTATTAATGATCGAGTAATTTAACTCGAGTTTCTGTGCATTTTCGAGTTTGTGTCTGCATGAAAGCCTTAGAATCTGATCTTGCTTAATCTGAAATGTGTAGCGTCATTTTGATCGTTTTGACCGTATGCTTGTTACATAGTAGTCCTTAATAAACGAATAAATTGATCGCAATTATAGACCGCAATTTTAACCTTCAGGAACAATATCGATTAGTCTCATCAGTTATCCGTTGTTCTTTCTGTCTTTCTATAAAGTTCTATTGACGATTGTTTTTTTTTTTTTTCAGATATTCCGATTTATAATCGGTATACGTGGTAATATGATTCTTTTAATCCTTAAAAGTCTTGAATATTTTCAGAATGTTTTAAAATTTAAAAAAAAAAAGGGATTTTATTCCCGAAGATCTTGAATTATCAAAGCGGCGTTTAGTCGAGAAAATTCCTTCACGAGGATATCATCTCACTTCTTTTTCCCCCTTTCGCTCTCACGTGTATAACATATATTTTTCTGAGCAGCTAAAAGCTATGAAAGCACATGGACAGACCAATCGACGATAGGACATAGCAGAGTGGGACGATAACCTTCTTCCCAGAAGGGCTGTCCTGCCCTACCCTACTGTTCGTAGTTCTTCGTCAAAGCGTCTTTTTCTTCTCTTGTCGTTTCGAAGAACACTGCTTTTAATTCTCCGCGCCGTTGTTGCCCTTTCCCCAGAACTTGTCGAAGCGGTTTCGCGCCTTCTCTAAGACATCGGTCGCTGCCGAACGTTGTGCTGAGCCCGGTACCACTGTTGGTGCTTCCAGAACGTGATAACCACCCGCAGTGCTACCTCCGGTGCTACTTCCTGTACCCGCAGTGCTGCTACTGCTACCGCCAGTACCTTGAGCTGGCGACTCGGCCTCGAGAACACGGTAACTCTGTGGTGCGGACGACGTCGACGATGTCGTCGTCACCGGCGCTGTCGTGATCGCCACCGGAATACTACCTTCCCTTTTACTTTCCATCTCGAACGTCGGATCTTCCAGACGTCTCAAGTTCGTGCCTGTCACTGACTTTATCGACTCTGGGCTCTGTCGCTCTTTCGTTTCCTCGACAACATCGGTGATCTCCTAAAATTAAACGCAAAAGAATTGTCGTAAATTACTCTCTCTGTCGCTGTAAAACGTAACAATCGTTTACATATGTGTACTATATTTAACATAAATAATATAAATGAGATTATATTTTATATTAAATTAATTTAGATTGTAAATTATATTACCTTTGGAATATTTAGAAAAAGATACGAAATACGCACGTAATACATTTTTATAATAAATTTTTTATTTATTTTTACTTATTTATTTTTTTGTATTATGCATTCCTTACGAAATATCAATGTCGATATTTTTAAAACTAAATAAATAAAATTTTTTACATAATTCCATTATTCTAGTTGTCCTACATATAAAATTATTAAACTAAACTCATAAAAAAACAATCAAAACTTTCGGAATATTTCGTGTTTTATTTTTTTCGTTTATTTTGTAATAAAATATGAAATGTCTTTTTTCAATTACCTTACTTTAATATTTTCGGACATATAATAAATAAGGTATCAAAAGAAAACACCATTTAAAAGAAAGTACGCGATTTGTGCAATGTTATACATGCAAGCGAATATTATATATCGAAAGATATAGTTTTTTTTCTGACCTTCTCATCCTTCGTAGGTGTGTCCTGAGCGTTCGTGGGCAATGGACTGTCTCTCTCCGAGTCCAAGTCCTTGTGACCATTTATGCCGCTAAAACTACCGAGCGAAACGCTTTCGCTTTCGGGTGATTTGTAGCCAGAGTGCTGGGAATGCTGTGATTTGTGTTGAGCCGCAAGCTCTGGTGGTGCTGATTGCGGCGCCGATGGTACTGAGGACGGTGCCCACGTCTTCGCCTCACTATGCGGACGCGTCAGAGGTTCTTCGAAATAAAGGAACAATTAGAATTGCGATCATGATAATATTACCTATGGCATTGTGTATGTTAAATCATAACACGCCGTAAATTTATATATATAAAATGCACGGAAAGAATTTGTTAAAATATTTATCTAAAATTTAACTATAGATCTGAAAATAATTTGCACCATCAAAATAATTATGTAGGAAAATCAAGCATGATGATGAATGCTAACAAAAATTTTTATATTCTAGATACCTGCTAAAGCGTCCTATAATTATGATTTTGATAATCCAACAAAATTATTTTCAGATAGAATATTCGTACTTTTATAAAAAATTATGCATGAACAGTAATATATACACGTTTGCATTATAGTCAAGGTTGGGTAAGTTAATGTTTTTTTTAACTGAATAAAGGTAAAGTTAATGGCTTTACAAAATTAATAAAATTAAGTTAAAAGTTGAAGAAATAAAAAATTAACTTAACGGAAGTTAAGTTAGTATTGAATTAATTTAAGTTAATATTGAATTAATTTAAGTTAAAAAAAAGTTAGTTTCGAAAAAAATTATTTTTGAGGTCAAAATGTATGAAAAATGTAATTTTTCTTAAAATAAGATTAAATAACAACTACAATATAGATTATTAAGTAAATTAAATTTTTAGTTTTTTTTATTTACATATGATATTACATAACTTTTTAGGTTTTTACTTTTTAATAAGCCTTAAGCCATAAAAAATGGACTAATTACAGTCAAATATTCTCCTCGCATTCGACTGTAATTGGTCAATTTCTTATGACTTAAGGCTTAAAACACTTATTATATATCCGGACTAAGGCTTATAGCATAAGGCATAAGCCAATCAGAAGTCTGTATTAGTATATCTTAAGAAATTACTTAAGATATACTAATACTTAAAATATGAACGGATTACGAATATACGTTCTTAATCTCATTATATTTCATTATTTTTCTAAGGCATTTAAAAGAGATAAAAAACATTTTTAACTTAAAAAAAAGTTAAAAAGTTAACATTTAAAAGTAACTTAATTAAGTTAAAATTTAATGCATTTATTAATGAACTAAGTTAAGTTAAAAGTTATTAACTGTTTTTTTAACTTTTAACGTTTTAATTAGCTACTACCCAACATGATTATAGTATTAAGCCTGTTCTTTTTAACTGAACTGTTCTTTTAACTTCTTGAACCGTTTACCTTTTGAAAAGATGAATCATGCAAGAAGTTCAGCTAAAAAAAGACAGACCTCTTGTCTGGACCTAAATTTCTAAATAAAATATTCCATCATGTATATTCATATCGATTCTATATATATCCCATCGATTTAAATATTCTGAAAGCATTTATATTTTATAAAAATGTTCATAGAATATTTTGTGCATCTTGAAATTTCCGATCGCATCTTCCATCGAGAGTTCTTTTGCCGTCTTACCTTCCCGGACATTTTGCGTCACGGTGAAAGTCTTGCCGGTGTCGAGGGGTACGGTCCAATTTACGGGTTCCGGTGAGCGCATGATCATCTGCTCCGGCGACTTTACTCTCGTTGGCTCCGGTGGACTCTTCACCACCGGCTCGTCGTTTAGCCAGGGACTTGCTTGGGTGACAGGCGCTGGCCCCACTGCCTTTGTCGTTTGCGACGGTGGCGTCGAAGCGACGCTCGAATCCCCGCCGGTGACATCCCCGTTTACTTGGGGTTCCGCCGTCACTGGAACGTTTGAAACGAAACGCTTTATCGTCGACGTAGATGATCGTTCTAGGTTCCCACCCCCCCCGTGTTCCCCGAAGCTTGCACTCGATGATGAGACAAATTACCGTTATAAATTAATTCGTATACCCGCAATTCGTATATTTCGCCCTTTTCTTGATAATTTATTTGTACTTGTAATAAGTAGATTATCAAGAAATTACTTGTTTACCAAATAACATGCGGCAATCAACAATGTTTGAGATTGCAATCATTGTGTTGCGATTCAGTTCAAGTTTTGTAGTTTAATTTGAAAATTTGCGTACTACTAAAGGTCACAATTTGTTGTACAGTTTGTTTGTATCTCTCATTATCGTCGCAGCGGCAAAGTTGCAGTTGTATTTGTCGGGCTGAATTCAACGTGTTTAGGATATTTACTTCTCTAAAGACAGAGAGTTACGAGAGTTGTTGCGGAGTGCTGTGGGAAATTAAACTGGATGATGTTACGAATGTGGGCTTGGGACGTCCAAAGCCAGGCGTTGACACACACAATCCGACGTGATTAATTGTAGATAACGAGGAAATCAACCTTTCGCTGCGACATCACGCCATCGTGATATTTTAATTAAAATATCGAAAAATTTATTGAACGTTTTATTCACTTACTGAGTTATAATATATTACATGTCATAAATATATTATTATTTTATAAGCTATTAATATAATTAATTACTTAAACCGATATATTAATTGACTATCGCATACTATCGTAAATCTAGTAATTATGGACCAGCAGATGAGGCAGCAAAAGGATTAATGAGAAACACTTAAACTATCGTTTCCCCAGACAGTATTGACAATCCTTTACAAGTGTCATTACGATAAATATTACTCAACATTGAAAGTGCTGATTATTCTACGCTGCTGCGACGAGATATCTTTGTCCCCTCATCAATAAGAAATGTCTTGGATTTCTTAAAATACAATATTTTTACATATCGATACCTCTCAAAAGATTTTAATGCCGGCATCGAGTGCAGGCGAGATTCTCTCTCGAGCGTGAATATAGAATACACGAAGGCTGTTAATAATGTATATCTCGGAAGGTACATTGGCGTTCTCAGGATGCAATATAAAGATACGCAACAATACATACAGCTACAGACATGAGGAGAGAAAGAGAGAGAAGGAGGAGCGAAAGGAAGGAAAGAGAAAAAGGGGAGAGGGTGAGTGAGAGAGTGAGAGAGAGAGAGAGAGAAGCACAAAATATGCATATATATTTACATATATTTATATATACACACGTATGTGCCATAGTATGCAAGTGCGTGTATATCGCGCAACAGGTTGACAAAAGGGCTTAACGTACATATGATATCGTTTTCCCGATAAATCGCGGAAATGATTACTCGATCTTCCGCACTTGAACTACTTCATGCTTTATTATTTGTTTATATATCACTTGAGTCTTCGCAATAACACGAAAGGAACAAGGAACTGCACAATTTGCGCACGAAATGGATAGTTTTATTCTTTGTCTTTGAAGAAATATTTCTGATGAAGAGAGAAAAGGAAAGAGAAAGAGAGAGAAAAAGAGTGAGATCTTTCATAAAAGTACTCAAAGTTTTCTTATAAAATTATATTTCTTTTTAATTTTTTCTAGCTTCGCTTATTTAACAGTTTTACTCATGGAAGTTATTTACATTATTCCAACAAAGTGAAGAATGGAGATTCTTGGTGAAGAATTTTTATTCTCTTTATATGTCAATATAAAAATATAGATTCAAATACATACATGAAATATGTATTCTTATTTCGGAAATTTTAATAAATCTGTGTTATTAAAAATATTTAAAATGTTAGAATTTATTAAGCTGTTAAAAGTTAATGTTAAAATGATTTGAGAATTATCAGTTTCCTTAAGTCTTTTTTTAAATTATATTTTTCACAATTATTCTAGAGAAAATATCGAGTTAAAGACTGTTAGCTGCACTGCTAATATACCGTTATTTTATTATTAAGGGCAAGAAGACAATCTCCACTTCGAGAAGACGTTCTATACAAAAGCTCCTAGTTGATATTTTAAGAATAAAATAAATTTACGGAAGCTAACGATTACAAGTCACTGCAACCTATAATACACATCATGTATTAGATGACAGTAGGTAGCCATCAGAGTCGGAAATAAATAATGGAATGAATACGTTCGGAAATAACAGTCTGTGAAAGATATAAACTAAAAAAAATGTGTAATCCTTCCATTGAAAGTGTAGCCTTTTATCATATGCATTTACATTTAGAAAGCCAGAGCTTCTCATTATTGAGAAATTTTATCCCGTTGTACATAGAAGAAAATTCGTAAATAATGCAGTTTGTTCTATACGAAAAATAACAATATATATGTATATATTGTTTTGTATGATAAAATATTTCCACTACAAATATTCGAACGTAAGGGCGCGTTCACACCTTAACGGAAAAGCAGAAAGCGGAAAAGCAGCACCCAATCAGAACTCGCACTGGTAATCGATAATTTCGGCTTTTTGTACTACACTACCAGCGCGAGTTGTGATTAGCCACTGCTTTTCCGTCAAGGTGTGAACATGCCCTAATACTAAGGCAATAAAATCGAATCGTTTATTGTATGTTCGTAGTCACTAATATATTATCTAGTTTTCAAAAGATTTCGGAGTACAGAAGTTTCTCTGCGAGAATAATTTGTCACCATTTTTGACACAAGATAAAAGGCAGATAAAAAGCAGATTTAAAAATTTCAAAGAGTATCTAGTTAATCACAGTTAAGATTCCTATATAATCGTTAAGACATATATGGAGATTTCAACGCAGGAAGATAAATTATGTCTGACAAAATTAAAGAATTCATATAATAAACTTTTTTTTCCACGAATGCACTAATGCACATTTTTCAATGACAGATTTGGTTTATCATGCTTTTGTTTTGCGTTGTTTATTTTATCGATTCAAGTAGAATTTTCACAGAGAATGCGTATATACATATATTTGTATACACAGGAATAAATTGTTGTGGAGAACATAATAAATTGGAAATGCGTGCGATAGAGCGTCGATTATTTAGATTGATTATATAATTGATGATATTATATAATTCACAGAAATCAATCCGAAAGAAATATAATATTTGTCACAATCTATATCATAATCTTTATATTACTCTTTAAATTTCGATTTTAATAATGTAGTTTTTTTTTTAAATTTATAACGCAAAATTCAATACAGAATTGTACGAGAAACGAATGACTTTACTTTTCTTTTCTATAACTCACTAGAAAAAGAAGTAAATTCATTCTCTGATTCTGAATGGAACTTGGAAACTTATCCTAACTTTTCATCTAAAAAAAAGTAGTTCTATGTAATCGTACTCTCTTTTCAGAGTGCAAAATAATTGGGATAGATAATCACGTAATAGAATCCAAATACTAACTCTGTTAAATCGACACTCTATCATATGCAACACGACAATAGACGGAGGCAGTGGCTAGGACATACAGAGAAATGGAAGGAGAAAGAAAGAGAAAAGGTACAGATTACTGAATAAGAGAGAAAGTGAAAGAGAGAGAGAGAGAGAGAGAGAGAGAGAGAGAGAGAGTGTGTGTGTGTGTGTGTGTGTGTGTGTGTGTGTCCCATTTTAATTAATACATTTGAATATCCGCGAAACTAAATAAGAGATTTAAAGTCCGGTTTTTTCAGCTTGTAATAATTTCAGTAGAACATATTTTAATGAAAAAATTTTACCTTGTGGGTAAAGGTATGAAATAAACTTCAAGTGGAAATAAAGATCAACTTTGTTTTTTTAAATTAAATCTTAAGTTTTTTTTTAACATCTATGTTTATAGCTCTTTTCATAATAAATTGAATGACCACATACCCAACATCAATGCAGATCAAATGACGAAAATTAAGTGATCACGCCTCTGTGCTCAAGTCAAATTCTTTTATCGGATGTCCTCTTTATCAGGTATCACACAAAACCATACCTGAAAAAACCGGATCTCGATACCTCAAGATAACTCTCGAGATATTCAAGTACGATTCAAATGGGACACTTTGTAAACATAAAAAACAAAAACAAAGATGTCTTACATTAATCACAAAGTTACATCAATATAGATACACAGAACAGCGAGCACACGAAGCAAAGACACTGGCTAATGACTGGACAACGTTAAAAAAAAAAAGAGCGAGAGACTATAAACCGGGACTCTCTTTTTAGCCACGGCACAACATGCTACTTACTAGCTTGGGCGGCGGTAGTAGCGGCTCGATTTGACGCGGATCGCGTATCGAGGGATGATTTGGATGATGGATCATCGCCGGCGGAATGGCCGCGGGCCAGTTTTGCCTGAGCCTCGTCATTCGCACCACGGCACCTTTGGCTTAAATCTTTAACGCCGCGCTCCGGCCTGGCCGCAGCGGCAGCGCCCGACGTAGGTGGGTGATGGACGGTCATATGAACCGAATACTTTACCGGGGAACGTTTTACCGGGGCGGTACTTGCGCTAATATTATTAGCAGTAGTGACAGTGATGTTGGTGGTGTTGGTAGTGGTTGTGGGTTTGGCGTGATGAAGAGGGCGATGGGGAGGGGCGGTGGTCGCGAGGAAGGCTAAAACATATTGTACAAGAAACAGTACAATTGATGAATAGAGTTCTTTGGGCCGTATCTTGTGCGCGCACATGTCTAATCGCGATTATTCTCATCGGAAGTTGAATTTCGAAACCGATTAAGAAAGCGCGCTCCTTCGCTCTCGCGAGACTCGACGCGGCAAGAAAGCTTCCAAGGAAAAGTGAACGACTGATCTTTTTGTGAAAACTTTTTTAATCATCTTAAGTATTTATATCCTAAAAAATCTTCTTAGCAATACCTTAGTGTGATTTTAATGATCTTATAGACATCCAAAAAAATATTTTTTTAACAATATACTTCAATATTGACTTTCTCAAAAAAATTAGTTCTCTCTCAATAATTATTTGATTATCATAATTTGATAATTGTTTTAAATATTGCTATTCAAATTATGAAATTATACTTTATTATCATTCAGAAGATAAGTAAAATTGGCGTTATTTTTCATGAAATTGACAAGAGCTGAATTTGAGTTTCCCCACAACATTTTCACTACCCTGTATATACTATATCTCGAAGTTATCAAAATAGATTAATCGTTCGCCCTCGCTTGAATATACAGGAGCCTAATTGCAGTTGAGGAGATGGATTATATCAACCAGAAAATGTCATCTCTTCTATAGCGACTAATTGTAAGATAACGTTGGTTCTTGTCACGATATTTCGTACCGCTCGAATACACGCGCTAATTAATTACTCCAATTCAGTTGATGTCAACTGTAATATTTATTGTATCAGAATAACGATAAATTATGATTTAACAAATTTATTTGTTAAATTAAGTTAATCTATTGTTAAGCTCGTTATCTCTTGATAAAGTAATTCGCAAAACGAAACTCAATTTAAAACTCTCAATAATAAAATCTTTTTATAATCTTATTTTATAATTTATCTTTTTACTTTATAGTTATAATTACCCGTTATTATCTTATAGGCTTCGCGGAAAACGGAACTTTATATCTCTCATGAGTGTATATTGTTGTCTATATGTACTTTGTATTTCAGTTCATTACTCGAATCAATACTTGATAAATATTTGAATGTAGACATATTTGAAACAAGATTTAAATTTTAAGAAGAAATTCATGTGAAAATATAAAGTAAATCCATAGAAATCCATGTCTGGCGATAGAGAAGAAGTGCACCATATGCACTCAGCACACATACAAGAAGATCTTTTAGTTAGATTGATCAATAATCATGCATCAAAAATGATTCGCGCACAACGGCGAAAAAGAAAAGGGAAAGAAAATTTAGTTAAAAAAATAAATGGGATGAATTCGCTTTGCGAATTTCTAATCTTCTGCAAAAATTTTTCGGGGACCATTCGGAGAGAAGTCTGCAAAAAATTTACAGCAAATCTAAAATGCAATCAGAGATCATCGAGATCGAGTCAGAAGGTGAGAGAGTCAGGATGAATTATAAAAGGGAAGAAAGAGTAATGGAGCGGGCTCTTTTGTATGCAGTAATTCTGAAAATATGCCAGACCGACGTGACGTGAGAGACAGCGGGCACAGCAGGTGTACGTGGCCAGGTACAATAAACGTACATTTGCGATGTGGGACTTGCGGGGGCCTCTTGTGGAGCGGAGCAGGCCCTGGGCCCGAGGGTGGCGGCGGTAATGGCGGTATAGGCGGCGTCGACAAGCCAGTCGCCGGGGGAACCGTAGTCGCGGGTTCCCGTATGCTCCAACGGACACGTTGGCCTGGGCCTGCCGCGGCTGAAACACCCGCTGCCACTCCTGATCAATCTAATACACGACACGTCTCCTTGCGATCGTATATTCTCGTGCGAGAACTTGTGAGAAAAAAGCTAGGATTCGCGAAGAGGATAGGTAATTCGGAACGAGTATTAATTTCGATAAAGTAGAAGATGATGACAATAATGACAACGATAATGATTATAATTATAATGATGATGATGATGATGATGATGATGATGATGATGATGATGATGATGATGATGATGATAACACTGATAACAATTACAGAGATGGCGACAATGGTGACGATTATCAAAATCATCATCGTCACCATCATCGCCACTACCACCACTACTATCAAGACGATGATAACGATAATGACGAGACAGTGAACATGATGATCGAGATTGCCACTGATGCGTGAAAACTGAAGAAAGAAACAAAAAGAAAGAGAGGGAAGGGAGTGGAGAAGAAGAAAAGAAAAAAGTGGAGGAGAAGAGAGAGATGAGAAGGAGAAAGAGAAGGGTGGAAAAGAAAGTACCATTATGAAAGGATAATGAATATGATTTATACGATAATTCATAATGGTGATCGTTATACTCATCAATGATGATGGAAGATGTACGACCCATTGGCTTCGTGATTGCATCATTGAAATGCCTCGAAAGCTATAGTAATCTCTTAAGCATATATTTGTCAATATTGTATATTAATAGTTTTGTCGTTAATTTACACCAATGGATTATGGAAGGACGATAATGGATTTATAATTGATTAACGACATAATAATGTCTTAGATAGTTAACATTGCAGATTACATTGAACAATGAATCACCAGATGACAGCTGTATTTAAAAAGTTTGTAGCATACACAATGTTTCTGGAACATATACAATTCAAACCTCGTTTTAGATTTTTCTCATTAGACTTGTATAGATTTTTGTTATATTCTCTTAATCTCAAAATTTATTCCAAGTTTGTTTTAAATCTTATTATTTGCTATATTTAACGTTGCAATAAGAATTTAACGTAACTATAATATAAGACAAAAAATATAATAAAATATAAAATAAAAAAAATTAACATTATATATAAAAAGCAATGTCTAAGTAAATATGATAATCTATCTTATTCTTCGCATGAATAAAAACAATTATATATAAAAAAATTTAATAGTTTAAATAATAAAAAATATGTTACACATATTTATATAATATTATTAAAAAATGATAATAAATTTTGTGAACAATAGCATGAGATATAATGGATTTGATGGACGATATGGAATCGATGTGGGGAAACTGTATCAACATGATTCGTCACAGGTTGAAAACAGGATTTTTCTCGCCTAATCGCAAAGGACTACGAAGGCGAATAATACATCGCACAAATAATTTACAGTATCTATCGATATAACTACCCATTACTAGATGAAGGTTTCAAAGGCAGAGGCAAAGAAATAGAAACAAATAGACAGAACTATCATGCATCTGCCTAAACATTAATGACGACGCAATTATAATAATTGACGCTCACCGCACTTCAAACGCTTTTATGCATTTATGAATATATTTTCAAAGTATTCTTAGCATAACCAAATGCCTCGGCAAATAAAACTTAAATCGTTTAAGCTTTTACTCTTATTACTTACTTCCTCTGACGCATATATAATTCATCAGCGTTTTAACTCTACATATAAAATAATTCGCTTCATATAACTTTTACAGAGAGCAAATTAAATATAAAAATTTAATATATCTCTCAGCACAGTATGACGTTATTATTAGACAATTTTAAAACAAAAGATTTTTTATTACAATACATTTTAGCAAATAGAATAACAAAGAACGAACAAAGTAACAGCTATATAAATAAATCTCGCGAGCGGTGAGCATCTCTGGCGTACGAGTATAATTGTACAAGTATAATAAGTATGTACGACGAACGTTTGACTTTCGAGGCCGACAAGAGCAGACAGCAGTCCAAAAGGTCATATATAATATAGATATATATGTAAATACTCTATCCAAATCCAGTTTATGCACGAAAATGCAAAGGGGACTCGACTGACAGATTACGAGCTCTAATCGATTCAGGAAACGATCCCCTTAGGGTAACCGACTGAGAATACTTCCGATAACTAACGCAAAATGTAACTTTCAATTTACGTTACTTACTCGGTCGTGGATGTCTTTCGGGCTCGCCGCTTTTCTCCCTGTGCTCCTTATCCTTGTCTTTCATCTCTTTCTCTTTCTCCTTGACAAAAGAAAGCAAATCCCTTGATACGTCCGTTTCGACTGATGCAATATCAAAATTTGGTCCATATAATTTCATGGATATCAATATGAATATATATATGTGCATGCGTGTATGTATATAAAAGATAGTCTTTTAAAATATATATGATACTAAAATACGTGTTTCTTCCTCTTCCGAAATTTCTTTTATACGATAATAATTATATGTTACAAATAATACTTTTTAATTCTAAGTGTTCTTTATGAATCAGTAATATACCTTAGCATCCTTGGTAACAGACGGTGCACGAGGAGGCTGACGTTTGGGCGATCTGCGATCGGTGACGGTCGGTCCGAGGCTCTGCGAGCGTCCGGTTCTCGGACTATTTTTCGGACTGGACTTGGTTCGTGGTTGAATTTCGTCCCGATGCTCCTTCACATCATCACGTCGCCGTGGTATCACGGGCTCCAGTTTCTCTCTCGTTGGAGAGGGAAGCAGTGCACCGTCACCTTAAATGACATTTTTTCAGAACAATTTACAAAAAAACGAGGAAGAAAGCAAAATATAATGTTTATATGCATATATAATTTATTCGTTTGTTGATAATAATCAAATAAATTAAGGATAGATAGAGATATAGATTATCTTCAACAAGACAATAAAGATATACAATTATTATCTTGTTGTTATATTAATTAATCTGATTTGTTAACCACGTACCCACACCAGTTGTACGATCGAGATGGTGGCGGATCAAGAAATCCTTTCTTGCGCGAGCGATGGCTCGATCAGTATCCTACAACAAAATTGTATTAGAAATATAATTGGGTATGTTGTGTTGTTTGCCTTACGTACTTGAGTGAAAAAGTTTCACTACTTTATAAATAACAAGATAACTAGAATTCATAAATATATTCAAATTTTTAAGAATTATATTTAATAATTTTTTAATAAAATTTAAAATAAAAAGTAACTTACTAAGTAAGACATAATTTATTATCAGGACATATATACTACAGAATAAATTAATTATTTTTATTAGCTCATAGTGCAAAAAATTTACATTTACGAATTTGTAAAAATATTATAAAAAAATTAAAATTTTACTAATTGTATCAATAATTGTATATTTAAAAGAAATATTATTATGGGTAGCCTGGATAGCGATTTCCATGAAAGAAATTTACCTGAAATTCTTTGATAACATATATAGTTAATATCGGAAAGTGTATTTACTAATTTTTCAAAAGCGCTTCAATTATTGTACATATTCAGATAACAATAATTTAAAAACATCCTTTTAAAAATATATCGTTAAAAATATAATATTAAGTCATGCAACAAATCCAATTATTGACTTTTTTTATAATATTTACGTTTACAAATATTATACATATTTCTTTGTATTATATACTACTGAAAATAATAGAATTTTCCTGAAGTTAAATTTATTTCATTCTGTTCATAACACAAAATATAAAATGACTGAGCTATAGTTTCAGTAACTTTCCCAATTATTATCCTATATATATATAGGATATATATATACACACCCTTCGTCAATTCAATTTCAAACAATTAATAAACAATGTAACAATATTGATTTATCTATATGACTGATCCACATTTTTTTTCTTAAAAAAAAAGACGTTAAATTACAAAAGATAGCAGTTGCAAAATAATAGTCGTGAACAATAGTTTTAAGATCGTGCATAAATTAAAGAGAAAAAAATAATCCTTGAATCTCGTTTTAAAATAACGAAAAAAGTTACATCGTCTCGATTCTCAACTTCAAGATACTTCGACGATGTTCAATAGCCGATATTTATTCAATAGCCTTCTCATAGAAACCGATTCTATGAGAGGATAAACTACTCGATAGGATATTTGCGTACTGCCTTAGTTTCGTCTTGCATTATGCCGTGGATTGGTCTAGCTTGTACCGAGGACGGTCGACCCGCCGGTGGCATAGTAGCGATCGGTGCGACCTTCCTCGTGTTCTCCTTTTCTTTCTCCTCTTTGGTGACCGACCTGAACAATTGATCAAAAAGAGATTCTATGACGATCATATGAAGCCGGTTATCGATTCGTTCGAATCGATAAAGTGAACTAGCTGACTACGACGGAATCCGTGTGAAGGTGCGAGCACGCTCGAATTCTCACGAGTGCTCTTATTTATTTTGCGTGAATAACGCAAATCCGTGATAAACGACGTTTACGATCGCACAGTGGATACAACGTGTGTGGACGACGCATGTAATTCAAAGCGAGGTGTTTGGTGCATTTATGTCTATCGAATATAAGAATTTCGAATGGTTTAAATGCAACCCTATTAGAAATTCATCTGTTTAATGACGACCTTCAAAATGGTAGATAAAATTAATAAGAGTGCAAGTTTCTTGAAGCGATACACACGTGTGTTCAAAGTGCGTTCATGATACAGTATAGTTGAATTTACACACATATTTCTAAAAATATTTCACGTTATTTCGAACTGAATTTCTTGTTTATAATTTCTTTTTCATATTTTTGAAAAAAAAAAAAAACCATACAAAAGTAAAAAAAATACGAGTCCATAATAAACTTGATCGACGGAGTTCTTTGTAGTATTTTATGGTAAAATGCTTATCATTATTAAATTGACAGTTAATTTAATTTGAAATATTATTTCAGCTTCAGTTTATGATTGCTTTTCAAGTCTGACACGCAGTTTATTTAACTGAAAGATATATATGTAACATTTACATAGAAATATTATTGAACACTAAGATTCAGCCTCAATCGTATTCTTCTTATTTACTTTTATTATTCACATTGCGGTCTAGTTTAACTTATTAGTGTTCATCGACGGAATTTCCTAGTAGTTAAAATTCGAAAGCAGAAATTCTGTTGAACGAATGTATATTTAAAACGAATAATTAATACTAGATATTCCGTGACAGCAATATTTTGTGGCAAATTATTACGCGATAACTAACTATGCATTTCTACAAAACATTTCGTTGATAAATTGATGTGAAAGAATGTATCGCGAAGAATGAATCGTGATTGTTGAACAACTCCGACAAACCAACAAGCGTTGTTACGTAACAACGGCAGTGACAACAACAGTGACGACAACAACAGCAATAAAAACGAGTTTCTCGTTGGAAAATGATGGAGTATAGTGTACTGGCCTGGCAAGGGATAGGGCGTTGAGCGCGTGGTTACTGGAGACTCGTTTCCACAGCGAAGCTTCGTCCTCGGCTGCCAGACCGCAACCCCAGTCACGATGCTAACGCAAAGCAAAATGTATCAGCATCCGTCTGTGTGTCTGTATTGTTATTTCCATGAACATCTAATCAAACTGAGTGACGCGGCGACACATTTTAAGAAAAGGATAACACTAAAAACGTCACACCGACATCGATCAACATCAACTTTGATTAAGTCTTTCATCCTACCTTTAAACGAATTATTTTAAAATATTGTTTTTTTTAATCTTTAGTACGATATTTTTATGAACATGTATATTGAAATGAGATATTCAAAACAATAATAGTTATTTACTTTTTTTTTTATCTTAACCTTCATTTTTTATAATAGACATTATTTTTATCACAATTAATAATATACCATATTTCATAAGTTTTGTAACAAAAGATTTATCATATTTTTCAAATAAAATTGAAAATAAAATTTCAGCAAAATAGAAGTAAAACTGCTGCCACGAGCTCTAGTACTCTTTTTTTTAACTATATGTATAGAAAAATTTTAATTCTGTTTCAGAAAGAACAGTCTTGTAACTTTATTTAATATAAAGCTTGACGGAAAATCGATTTTTATACTAATTTAATATTGTAAAAAGAGAAAACAATAATTCGCATTTCATTGTAATGTAAAATGTTATTCTTATACTTTATTATCAATCATGTAATTTATAAATTTATTTTTGGGCACTTAAATTTGTAGGTATATATCACATATTAACATTTTTCTCTATTTGTACAATAAAATTAAAAAGAAAGTAATCAAGTTATTTGTGTTTAGATTAGATTCAGCGAGGATTTTTATTTAGAGTTTTTTTATCAATTTTATCTTAAAGTTTATTTTTTGGTAAAATCTTTTTTTATTTATGAAGATATTGGATACAATTCAACACTTGCTTGATTATGTCGTTTTTTTATATAATCAAGCAAGTTGAACTTGCATCCAATATCTTTATAAAAAAAATTCATCTTTAAATTAGAATTTGCGTAATTAAAAATTCGGTTTTTATAGCATTTTAAATAATTAGCTTAATCAAAATTAATTAATCGACGATAATCAATGCTACATTAAGAAAACATACAAAACATGCTAGGAAGACACTAAAATACCTTTTATTTTTTCTAAAATACGCTCAGACGATGAAATTTTGAGACTACACTCTCGAAATCGCGGAGAAATCGGTTTAAGATTAATTTTAAAGGAATGTTTTTTCATTAAAAAATCGCATTAAATAAAACAACCGACTAAATAAATAATTAACTGAGCGATTTTTGTAAAATATCTTATGAGATATGATCGAAAATTATTTCACTTGTATTATATGTGTTGTTATTTAAAGCAGACATTTAATTTGGCAGACTTGTAACGGCTGAACTTTCGTTGTTAAAGATGACATCACTGAAGGAAGGAGTAAACAAAACATGCAATTTCGACGACTAGTAGAAAATTGCCATTCGCCGATAACACACAAACACTAACAGATAAACTCGACGACCCTAACGATCAGATCAATCGAGCAGTTAAACGCAAAACAAAGAGATCGAACGAAGGATTCACGTAAAGATGAACGAATACGACATGGGGAAAACTGGCTTGAAATAAGAACTCGAATAAGAACCCCAATTTTAAAGCGACGAAACATCTCCCATGGATTACCTTGTACTCGTCAGCGAGTCGCCGGAGTTCGATCACTTCCGCCGTGGGAAATGGTCTTGACTTTGATTTTTCCGGCACTTTATTGTCCGATATCCGCACAGTTCTACCTGACTTTTTACCCCTGCAAATAATCAATTTTACGTGTAATGATCACGTAATCATCGCGTCGCGTTATCGTCGCGTCTTCACACCGATCAAGATCGTCGTAGATGCCTTTTTTACTTTCTGTTTCTTTTAAAATGTTTCCTCTTTCATGAGGATATCAAATCTTTTTACGTGAAAAGCCGTACTAACACATCCGACTAACAATCTGACCTGAAAGCTACTTTCAAATCCGACAGATCCTCTTCGCGTTCATCGCCCTCTGGTACCACACCGTCGATCATGTCCGTTCCAGTGCCACCCACCAACGGTTCCAGTTCTGATGCTTGGAGCCCTGGGAAATATACAAAAATACGCTGAATACGCTTTTGTGTCTATACGTGTGTGTATAATATGTGTGCAATATGAGATCAGTTTCTTTTCATAAATATAATCGTTATATTCGATTTATTACATTATTACAACAAAATTCAATGAAATAATGACAAATGCATAATGACGAACAAGTGCAAATTTCTGATATTGAAGAAATAATATTGATTACCACAGCTCTCTCTCTCTCTCTCTCTCTCTCTCTCTCTCTCTCTCTCTCTCTCTCTCAAATAAGTGGCATATTGTAATTTGTAATCAAAAAACTTTATTCTACTCTCCACCTGTTACTCCACCACTTTATACGATTTAATGCTGGATTCTCTCTAACAAAAATGTTGAATAATTGAAAGAAAGAAGAAAAGATAGAAACAGGCAAGAAGTCAATAATTAAAAGTTACAAAAATATTGATATTTGACAAATTCGAAATTCGCAACGTTTGTTCAGGATTCGAATTAATGCTGAAAACAATTTGTCGTGGCATTAAATAAGTACCATCGCGTTTGTGATCAAAGTCGCCAGGTCGTTTCTTGTGTACCGGCGCGGGTCCAGAAGGCACCATGCCCTGTTTAAGGGCACCCATGCTGAGCGACTTCCTAGGTGGACCCGTGGTACCTGCAGGAACCCCCGCAGCTGGAACCGGCGCTTGAGTTTCGCCATTTGTCAACTGCGGTCTTCTAGGCCAGGCGAACTGCAGTCGGTACTCGGTACTGATACGAGATATCGCCTTGCTGAGCTGACTTGGTGGCAGTGCCGACGTTGCTGTAACTTCCTATGATTTGAAGACCGATATTTCAAACTCAATTGACCTCTTCTCCTAAAAACTCTTTTGCTAGAATTTTCTTATTGCACGTGAAATCTTAGACATATGATTCACATATGAAGGGTTTTATTTTATTTCGTACTCATCAGACTGTATATACAGATGTTGTTATAAATTGTTATAAAGAATTACAGAGTTATTAATATAATATCAACACTCCTTACCCGTACTTTATCAGCTACGACATTTGAGTCGATAGCGTCGATACCACCGCCATCCGCTGCCGTGATAAATTCGTGCGTCTTGTAAGCGAGCTCCGGACATTTCTTTCGCCTGGGCAATGGTGGTTCCAAGGTGGGCCCTGCAAAATTTACATCGTCTAGATCATAATCTCTTCCTTCTTTTCCGAAATTTAGAATTTTATTTCTTCGTCAGGTTTCTCGATTATATTTATTCAATTGTATGTATAACTGTATTAGAGCTAACATTTCCAACTGATTTGATAAAAAATATCTTTTGTAAATTGTTTTAACAGCATTTATTTAATCAGCTTCTCCTTTGAAAAAAGAAGTAATAGATTCTTTTCAGATAATTAATAAAAAAATTGATACTCCCGGGAATGAATCTGTAAACTAATTACAATTTCCGATAGAGAGTTATTATTCAAGCTTCCTTTAAATCCATTGCAACATTCCTCAAGCAATAATAATTTGTTAGTATATTCATACAAGTTTGCGAGTTTGTCTCGGTAATAAAAAATAATTTTCAATAACAATCGAGAAACCTTAAAGAAGTTTTAATCAACTTTCTAAGCATGATTGCACAAGCAAGATAAACACAGATGCCACTACATTAAAAAAATCGCTGTAATAAAAAAAATAAATATAACGAGAAATTGCGAGAGATCATTCTTGCGGAGTTTTAATATTAAACGAAATGATCTCTAGAAAACACTGGTGGAAAAAGAAAGCGGTTTTAAGCGATGTGCAGGAAAATCTTGGGGAAGCAAGTGGAACACGACATCAAGCGATGATGATAAAAAATAGGAGTTATACAATGAAGAAATTGAATATTCTTTGTGAAAAAACTTTTGCATTTATTTTACGATTACAATGACGATATAGGCGCGTTTGTTAATTTATCATTCTTGTGTGATTCATTCGAACGCTTTGTTCACGTCTTGCACTCTCCGGTTTTCCTTCGTGCATAACAGCTTCTGCATAATAGCTTCTTAAAGGTGGAGGGGTAATTTAGTGACGAACAATGTAAGCAACTTATTTCATTCTTCTTGCCTTCCCTATTAGTTGCTTAATAATCGGCTCTATATAACCAAGATGATCAAATTTCTATAAACCTTTCTAATTAATTGCTATTGACATTTACTTGTTTACTTTCGCGTGACAAAGTTTTTATTATAGAACTTATCTCTTACAGAAAATTTCGCATGATTAAAATTTCAATTAAAGACGTAACAAAATTTCGTTTTAATTTCATCTCTTAGTTTTATTTTCAACATAATACATGTAAGATAATTAAACTAACTGCGACCTATGATTCTATTCTTTCAATTTTTATCGAGTTAATAAATAATCACGTGAAATCTACTGTCAGTACTTGATATTTATATTTTTTAAATCAATATTTTTTATATAAAAAGAAATCTCATCTCTTACAAATTTTGTACAAAATATTAAAATCTGTTTATTAATTAAAATTTGAAAAAAATTTTAAACTTTCTTTTAATTTCTTGCTCAAAAACTATAAGAGCCTCAATATTTGTATATTAGAAGGCAAAATTAATCATTATCTTGGTTGATGTTGATAACACTAGAAACGGAAGCTCAAGTTACGTGATATAAGCTTTCATCGAAATTAATTTAAAATGGAAGAGAGAAACAGAAAACTTGAAAAAGGAATACGATTGCTTCATAAAAATAAAAAACTTGAAAAAAAGCATATACATTTGCTTCATAGATCTCATAACAGCGACGTAATGGCAAACATGACACTTTGCACACGTTTATCGCAGCATATATGTTATGTGTAAATAGTCATTTCGCTGTTATTTGTATACGAGTCTCAGCAGCAAACACAACGGTATGAATCGCCCTGCATATCGTTTCGTTATTATCTCTCCGAGTTATATTTTTTCCCAGTACAGACGGATAAATTACAGCAAAAAAAATCTTTTAAAAAAGAAAGAAAAACGTAAACATATATTATAAACAAATAGCAATTATCACTCATGCGATTAATTAATTCCAGTGATTAGCGATTCGTTATGTCGAAGCAATATTTTTTGTGCGATTTATTTACTTGAAGTAAGAATTGGGATTAGCAGTAAAGCATAACAATCGTATAAATTAAAGCATAAAAATCGCATAATTATTAAATAATATATTTACAGATGATATATATTACCATAACAATGCTTGGATAATTTCACATCGTGTTTTGAATACTTCAAATACCTTTGAAACTATATAAAATTTCATTCAAAATTTTAAACCTTTGATTAAAAAACTTTTTTTATATCTTTTACCGTTTTGACAATATCCGCTCAGAAACATAAAAGTTCATTTTTAAGAGGTGTTTTAATCGTTTAATGTGCGCGTTTATAAAAATATATGCCTTTTTAAGAACACTTATAGAAATTTTATTTTAAGACTCTCATTTAAGATGTGTGCAATCTTATTTAAGCTACTTGCGTATGTTTCTTTGACAGTAAAAGTAACATAAAAATAAGATAAATGACGGAAATGATTTTTTTAATAAAAGTGGAATTGTCTTCAAGTTTGGTAAAGTTTGGTAAAGTTTGGAAATATAAAAAGATATAGATATATGTAAATAAAGTTTTACCTATAACTTTTTTCTTGGATTATTGTTTCTAAAATTTCTCGGAAAGTGTTTCTAAAATTTTATGGATTATTACAATGAATAATATGTACGTATATCACATTACACAGATATGCATATGTATGTAATATTACGAAGTAACACAATATTTTAATTGTATCAAGTTTCAGTGAATAATCAGTTTGCTTTTCAGTTAAGTACAGACTCAGTTAATTTTCTAATTAACATAATTATTAAACTGTCTGCATCTCTTCAAATAACGAAATTTTATTCTAAGTATAGCTAATTATTTCTATAAGTATATCTAATTTGGAATATACTTAATAATGAAAAATAACCGAGTATATTTTATACTCGTTTCTTGAAATAAGAACTCAAGTAAAAGAGTATAAATACAAATCTTTTTGGGATACTTATATTTCAACTAACGCAAACATGTACGAACACATTTTATTTAAAAGACGGGGTAGCGTTTCGAGCCAATTATATAAATATGCCAAATATACAGTGATCTTTTCGAAAAACGGCGAAATAGATCACGTGTAAAGAATCGCACAATAAGCGTGAGTCTCCTGGCATTGTGTATATAAGTCAAACCAGTCGTGTTTTATTTCCGTTTGCCGAGACACGTTGCAAAGAATACGTTCCACGTTCAACTGTATTATTTTTATGGTTCGATGTCGATGGCAGCGAGGTACATGTATAGAATCGATGTAATATGCTGTACTCTGTATACGTCAGTAAGTAGGCGTAGCCATTCAGTGCCGTTTTACCGACACTCTCTTACCCATGCGCCATGATATGTTTTATTTACTGAATAGTTCAACAAACAAGAACCAATAAAGCGAAGATCAAAGAAAATATAATTTATATGATTTGCATTTATTTTAATTTTAATCATTAAATATGATGAATTTGATCTGCTAATTTAAGCGTTCTGATAAAAAAAAAATAGAAAGATTTAAGAAAATTTCATTGCAAGTACAGAAACCTATAAATAAATATTTCCATTGAATATGACTCATCAATATTCAGATATAAATTAAATTTTCATCACAATAAGCTTCATTAAAAGCAATTGTAAAAATATATTGTACTGTATTTTAGATCGATGCTAGAGAGAAAAATTACTTAAAAAAGCATATTTTGATTAAATAATCAAAATCCGAATTAAATTCCTTTTGTCGGTAAAATTTACTACGGATTAAAGATCAAATAAGATGTAAGATGCGGGCTATCTTTGCCGTAGAAATTCAGAAGTAATTGCTCTTTCACATATCTACATCCACATTAAAAAGTAAAGCCAAATTATCTTTCGATACTTTTTTTTAGAATTTCACTCTTACTAGCCGTTTAAAATATATATAAACGCCCAATTACAGAATAATACTACGTTAGAACAGTTATCGATTTTGTGTCACAAGAAACCGTATCCGTATCCGAATTCAGTTATGCGAAACATGGAAAATTCAAGCGACGCGCAATTGTGAATCTGAATCCCGTATTCGTTGATGCATCACAACTCAGCTTCGATCAGAATACTGTCGACGGCTAAGAGGATTTCCGTACCTATCAACAGCTGACGGTAAATGATAAGCCCGCGGTCTCAATAATGTTCCCCCTCTTTCCTCGATTCATTGCGCGTGAATCAATTATATCGTCGCAGCTGCATTTGCGTTCCATCGAACACAATCGATTAAATGATTTTCAAATTACTTTGGAATGTGGTATAATATTGTATAAGATATTGAATTTTGTAATTTTGAATTGAAAAATTTTATAAATTTAATAGTTTTTTTTATCACAAGAACTGCTATAGATCACTAAATATTCAATAATTATTATCAATTGAAATCTTTCTGCTTGTAAACTGTACCAAGTAATGTATTATAATACATTAAAATATAATTATTTATGAAAGATATTATATACAAAATATTATAATGTGCAAAATATTTATAAAATATTTCGGATATCTAAAAAAATTTTATCTATAAACATAATTACAAAAATTACTTTTCTAAAATTATAATATTAAATATATAAGCAACTAAATATTATGTATAATCTTGATATGCCGAATATCGAAATTCAGTTCAAAATCAACACTGTTACATAGAAGAGATTCTTTTATAATTTTTTACTCATGTCATATTTTATATTAATTATTTGATATTAATTATTTTTAAATATCTATTATTTGTCAAGATAAATTATATTTATTTTCACAATATACCATAGTAATGCATAAATACTTGTATAATTAGAAAATGTCTAGAACTCTACTCAATTATAAAAGCAAAACGAAAATATCAAACGTAATTGCTGGTGAGTTCTAGGAGTAATTAAGAGCACTATTAATTGTAGTTGAATAGTTCGCAATCTTATAATTAACTGTTCGTGCTGCTAAAAAAGAAAGAAAGTTAGAACTGAGAAAAAAGTAAAATGAAAAAATATTCGTTACAATTATCACTTATTCGACGCGAAATATATTGTAGGTATTATGACAGACGATTTAACAGTCGATAATTAATGCTAATGGATCCGGTTGACGTAATTTACTGTTATCACAATATACGCGGCATTTCAATTGGCTCTTTGAGCATATTGCAATTGATATGAATGTGATCGCATGAATACAAGCATCCCTATTACCGAACTGCGTGCTTATTATCTACTCGAATCGTGTTTTGTATTTCTTTTTTACAATCAAACTGCGAATTTTTCAACACGAGTAATTTTCTAGAAAAAAATTAATAATTAAGCATTAAATAATTTTTATATCTATTCATAACAATGTATATTTATTTATATGTTTTTCATGTAAAAATATTATCAATAAAAAATTATTATCTAATCAAAATTATTTATATAAATTCTTAATTATGTAAATAATATAATTATCTTCACAATATAAAATATACAACAGTTTTTAAAATATAAATATATGTATAGAATTTACAAATATACACAATACAATATTTAAAAAAATACTTTTAGAATATATATATTTTTTAGAAAATATATAGGTTTTTATAAAACATGATCTCATCATCCTGTTTTCTAAAAATATATCTTTTGCTTAGAAATCCACAATTTATTTATTAACAACTATTATGTTTATTGATTGCTATAAATTAAATATAAATTGAATATAAATATAAATTAAATTTGCATTTCTTTGGAAATAATTAGTATATTAACGGATATGAGAGAAATTGAAGAGAGAAATTATTACTTTTATTTTTCTTCATATACATCGTAAACAACAAGTGCAAATGCGAAATGGATTAAATGGAAGATGTAGTTGCCGTACGCCATGTGTATGTGCGATAAAGTAAAAAGAACTATCATCAATATTGCCATAATTCTAAAGAAAATATAGACATTCGCGTATACATAATGTAAAAAAATTTAAGTTTTTTTATTCCAATATTTTAATAATATTCGAGTATTTTTTCAAATAATTTTTAATTTTTATAGAAGGTTACTTTCATAAAACAAACCATAAAATTCAAAGAATGATATCGTTGAAAAACTGAATGATATATAAAAGATTGTGACGAGAAAATCCAGGTAACAAGAAATTTTGCATCATATTTTCAAAAATTCTAAATATGAACTTTTCCAGATATAATTCTTCTTTTAATAGCAGTGGCAATTAATCGTCGCAGATCGATGAAGAGATCCATTCGATAAAGAGATAGAACACGCTTCAAAAAAATTCCAAAAGACAAGTGGCGAGATTCATTGCTGCGATCTAATTGAATCATACATTACGGAAAATAAGAACGGTTAAAGTTGTTCAATTATATAATAGTTGAATATTACAATATTTCTCAATGTTTAAATTAATAATTAATTTTAATATACTTTATACTAGTGGTTAGGATTTAGTTGTAAATCTTTTGGCCCAAGTTTAATCTTTACATTCTAATTACGATTCGCTACAGGGAAGCATGGATATGGTGTGCAATGTTTCATCTGGGAAATAGCTGTATCATGAAAATGCTCGGACACGAACTAACCAATTTTCGATATAGATTCACGTGTAAGCGAAACAGAATCGGTGATTAGTCAACTGTGTCCTTCCATTAAAAATTACAGTATAGATATATTTGGAAACATTTTTATTCGTGCGCGTGGCTGGATTTGCTCATTGGAGGTCAAAGTGTCAGCCAAGTATCAACTCCTGTTGGCAAATTATCAAAATGCGAACAATATATAAGGAAGACGATAAGCATCAGCACGAAAATCGAGCCAAAAACTGCAACTAAATCCGATCACTGCAATAACGAACATTAAATTGTTATCATTTCCAGTAATACGATATTATTAATAGAGAATTATTATAAAACTTTGTTCTTATTATTGTAAAATATGTGATAATTGAAATGTCGCAATTATTTCAAAGTCGCTTTTAAGACTACAGTTACACTAGAAATTTCGACTTTTCATGGCAGCCCCATGGATTCTCCAAATAATCCAAATAACTTCAATATTGAAATTAATCTGAGTAAATTTCCAGAATCTCGATCCTCATTCTATATTATTATTCCCTCCAATTCGTATACATGATTCAATTGCAACGATTAATCGCTACTACAATCGGCCTGAAGTCCAAGGGAAGTGTGTACCTACATATCTATAGGCAAGCTTTCGGTTAATTTCGTGCAGATAAATAGAGAGAGCACTATGTAAGTTTCGCACGCGCGCTCTCGTATGAATATAATATGTATGTATATTTGTAGGTATATGTATATATGTGTATATCGTGCATTATGTATGTATGTGTATGTATGTACGTATGTATAACGTGCACCATTCTATATTGGATAAGTTGGCCAAAATACAGAGATATTTTGATGTAGATTGTGGAAGCGAGATAGCCGATGATTTGTTACCACGATGAATTTCACATGAAGTTAATGTTTTCGATTAAAATGACGCTCATTCTGTGAAAAATCAAGGACATCGTTTGACTCACGTATTTTTGTGTTTTGCATCAGATTTAGAAGACTGTAGAGACGTTATAATGTCTCTGATTATGAAAAGGAAGTATTCTTTTAGCTTATCATCTTGAAGTCCTTGGGAAATATCTATAATAGTGGCAAATAGTCGGCAAATAAGAAAGAAGGAAACACAGTAAAAGATTGATGAATAAGATTTGATTAATAAAAATAGCCTTAAGTTAAGGACTTTTGATAAAAAATGATAATCTAAAATTAAAAAACATTTTTAATTTTCTTTTTTGTCTTTTGTAGGTAGTTTTAGCTAGATAAATATTCTAGATGGTGTTACTTATATATATTGTTACTAGAAGAACTGAATTACATTACTAAAAGTTCATTATTAGCTAGAAAAACAGCGGTAATGTATTATGCAGCGGTAATGTATTATAACTTTATTAACTCATGACTAATGGGCCATTAGATTCAATTTTTACTAAAGTAGCACTGCTAATTTCAATTTGTAGAAATGGATTAAAAATAACAAATAAATATTGTTAACGATTTAAATAAGTTTTAATGTCAAATAAAATCTTGCAGCTCAAGTTGTTGTTCCTTCGAATTCTGAACTATCGAATTACGTTCTATAGAAATATCTTGTCAGAAAGTTTTGTTAGAAAGGATCGTAAAATTTCACACACTACATATGTTTACATTATGTTTATATGTATATTTATTAAAAAATGTGTTTGAGTCACCATTAATATCTCATAAACGACTGTGTTAGTCGATTCGTGAAAGGCAATATTTGATGAATATGGAAATGAAGTTGAGAGTACTACATTTAACGCCATGACAGTACTTGATAAGTGAATATACTCTGTAAAACAGAATATGAAATATAATAAAAAATATCGTTATCTTGAATTTTGACGTATAGATAAATTTTAGAAACACTGGATTGAAGCGCGAAGAAAGATTTAGCTTTATGAGTAGAAAACAAAAGTACTACTGAAAAGTTTAAATATTTGTTCATATTATGCGTATATAAATGATATATGATATATTACATATATGTATATGCTTTGCTTTTTCAGTAATAATATTATTGCAATCACGTTGATACGTATCATAATATATACATATACGCCTTGAATTCCATTATTTTACGAACATTATTCTGATTAACCACAACTCTCGCCGGAATGTTAATAAGTTTGGTATACTTATAGGCATGCTTCACGCGATTTTCGTGCAGGCAAATGGAAGTTTATCATGATTCACAAAGATTGTCGAAGTAAGATATGCAAAGTGAAATATTTTACATTGTTCATGCCTTAAATGTCAGCGGTTGCTCGTCAATTTTATGAGGCATTTAAAAAATTAAAACTTTATCTGATAAACAGGATTCGTTGATAAAATTTAGAAGCGAAATATGGAAATATACATTTTTATTTATCGCAAACAAATTAAAATCAAATTTATAAAAACAAATTCATGCAAATAATTAAGCTTTTCATTTCCGGTTCTATCGGGCGACATGAAAAGTTCGATCAATCGATAATGATTGCGATTTCATAATGATCATCAATGATTATTTTCAAACTGAAATATATAATAACTATTATATTATGTAAAAGTTAAAGCGCGATACTAGAAAAGCATCGCGTTAAGAGAATGCGAGCATTGAAAAGGAAAAAGAATAAAATCGCTAAAAAAAATGTAATTTTTTGCGGCGTCTAGTTTATCAATAATTTACCTATCTATCGACAGTAAATCGTTCGAAAAGTCCTATCGGTTTTGCATAAACTCGTTAAAACTTTTTTACAGGATTGAAAGAAGCTTAATGTTTTTTGAGTCCTCAAATATTTGAACTTTTTATTCTAGGAGCGTTCAAATATCTAAATTGTGATATCTAAAGGGACTATGAACAAACCGAGAGAACTTCCACAAAAACTTGATGCTTCCAATTAACTCTTCTCACTGTTCAATATCTCTCTCCAGGAATAGAAATTCTATAAGTAATTATACGTTTGCGATTATGTCTAATATCCCATTTAAAATATGTAATACATATAAATAATTATGCAAAGTATTATAAATACGTATTTTTATAATACATATATACAAAGTCTCGGGTAATAAGTGGAACCGTTCTTGTAAGAAGGTGCAGAAATTAAGCCGAATGGAAAAGTCATGTACCGTTTCGTAATTTTCAAAATAATTAATGAGAAATGAACTAATAAAGATCTGTGAGCGCGCGTATGTCCGCGCGACAGCAGTAAATAAGCACATGACTATGTGCAAATTAGCGTGTGCGTATGTTCATGTGCTCATTAAATTTCGAAACGATAAAGTCAATTTGACCCATATTTACAATTTAAGAATTAATTATCGTTGGAAATCAACTATTAAATATTGTAGATTAATCGTTAAATAAACAATAATATTTATAATTAGTAAATACGCAATCGTATAAAACGTACACTGTTAAATTTATAGTGTCAAATTTAACTTAACGTGAGTCGCCACTACTCCTACTAAATATATAGTTATTTTTTATCAAAATGATAGTTATTTGACATTATATCGTGTTAAATTGACACTGTATAGTGTTAAATATAACTATTGTTTTAGTATAAAATAACGATATAATTGAGTAGGAGCAGTGGCGATTTACGTTAAGTTAAATTTGACACTATAGATTTAACAGTGTATTAAGGAAATTTCTATCGAGACGCATGGTTAGTTACATACATCCTACTTTCTTCCTTGACAATTATATTTTTAATTATTAAATGTTTAAAAAATGTCCACAATAATCAAATAAATGCTAATAATTATGATTATATATATATATATATATAATTTGAAAACACAAATTTTATTTAAAAAGCGAGCAATCTTCACGCAAACATCTTTTTTCTGTTATTAATACAGTTCTGCATAATCATCGAGAATGGATTCATAAACATCCAAATAATGATAAATGATTGCAACTGGATTTTCAATAAAAGGAGGGAGCTTACATTCGTCGTTGAATTGCACGGATATACATTCATTCGCATATTTCCATTAATTAATTTCTCATTAATTTTATCCCATTATTGTAAAAATCGTAAAACAGTATAGTAAAACGGTACGAAACATCTTCTATTTAGCAGTTTAATTCGCTACTTGTTTACAGAAAATGTTACATTCATTACCAGAAACTCTGTGTATATACAAAACATAAATTTTAATAAATTTATACTTTGAGATAAATATTACGTTTAATGAAATTGACATTTAGCTACAAGCCTCTTTGTTAGCCAGCAAATTAATGGCAGATATAATAGCATCGGCGCAAGGAGAGGGGGAAGGGGGGGGAGTTTCTCCGGAGAGTGAGCGAAAACAAATCGAAATAAAACCTGGGCATTTGCGTAGCTCCGAGTCGTTTGTCTTACCTTCGCTGTTCTCATCCTCTGTTGACTTGGCCGATTGTAGCTTCGCGCTTGGTTGCTTCGCTGCAATCAAAATTCGCAGCTGGCACCGCGTTCTCTCTTTTGTTTTTCTCTTACTTTTCTTTCCCCCCTCCCCTCATCTTTCAATACTCATTTTTTGCTTGATCGATTGACTTTCCGTCGTAATTAATCCGCATAACCCTTCTTATCTCAAGACCGATAGAAAAATTCCAAAACTATTGCGTGCTTATCCATGTGTGTGCAACTATTGAAATTCATAGATTTTTTTCTCCCGAATGTCAAATTCTACTTTTGACTGTATCGCGAGATATCGATAACGAATTGAAGTAAAAGCGACGATTCATAGTTTTTTTTAATATATGAACAAAAAGAGGGCTAGATCATTATTTCCGTTGAAATTTTTTCAAAAGTCGACATATATGATACTTTTCTAAATTTCCAGTGATATCATGAATATATGAAGTGGTGGTATATCATAATAAATATCTAAATATAATAATATTTTCCATATGACAGAGAAATTTTTACAACTAACAAGGGAAGTGTTTCACAATTGTCCGAAACCGATTTGATTTTTTATGAAATATGTTGTTAACATATTTCATGGAGAATCAAATCCATTCCGGACAATTGTGAAACTTCCCTTGTAAGATTTGCACATGTACTATTGTTTCATAATCGTACAATGTAATTAAGTTTGATCCTAAATCTTCGTTCATTTTCGTTTGATAATATAAAAACTAAACAATCATGATGCCACTGGCGATACTACGGATGAATTAAATCTATCGATTCGCGTAAAAAAAAGAAGAAACGAAAGATCGCTTGTGAATAAAGATCACACGGATAGGGAGAACGGAGTTCAATCGTCCACAATGCATGTCGATTTATTTCATTTTTCAAGAGAGATCGGGGAATGAGCGCCGTTGACGAGATGAGAAAGTCAATGGCGCGGAATTTATTGCGGCCAAATTACCTTACGCGAAACGAGGTCGCGAAAGATTGTGCGAAATCGTGAACGATTAAATTCGAGCGACGACTAGCTGAGAAATCGACGATCGGTGGAAATCAAGGTGAAAATGGATTTTAACACGGTAATAATATTCGTAGTTATTGATGCTTTGTCAGAAATTCTATTATCTGCCTTTTTTAATTTACTTTTTAGATATTTCGTATTTTATAGATATTTTATATTTTCTAAACTATATATTCATTGTATATTATTAGCAACTTAAAAATTGCTATAGTAAATAATAATAATGAGGTAACTGAGATATATATATATATACTCGTATATAAACAAAAAGCTACAAATAACGTTTGTCTTTCCGATTCAATGTAAATTTAAGTAAACATGGACACTTCGAGTTGAATTAGCCGTCTGTTTAATATGAAGCAAATTTTGATCTCTGAATCAACTGTTGTCGTTGAAAGGCGCTTTGTGTTCTCAAAGATTCTCAAGATTCCTTGAATCATATGAATTCCAAACAAGAATTAGAGGTAATTCGTTACATTCATTAAATCCGTATTTGTATGCTTTAAATACTTATGGCAAAATTAAATGACTAAATATTGTAAATATATTACTAAATGTATCAATTATAAACGATTAAACACAGTATGCATCTTACGTTTATCATTATATTATAGAAATATAAAAAAAAATATTTTGGAACGGAAATTTTTATATGAATAACGTAGCTATCTGCGAATACAATTTTGAATACGGCCAAGAACCGCATTTTCGCGTTTAATCGCGCGTTACAAAGATACCCGATCGAGTGGAAACGAAGGGGATCCACCGATTCGATCGACAGCTGACGTCTGTTCTCGAAAAATGAGCCAGGAACGAATTTACGTTACCGGCAGGTAAAAATGCATATCTACTTTGACTTATAAGCGTTCACACAGAGACATCAGTAATAGGACAAAGTGAGAATAACATCGAGAGAACAGGTATATGACAATATGTATCGTAATGCGCTGCTCTAAAAATATATCATGACATACACAATATCGAAATATAGATAGGATTATCCCGCGATTTTAATTTGAATGACAGATTCTTGACGAATTTGAAATCGACTTTTTCATAACGATAATTTTGAAAAAATATTTACTTAATGTGACGTTTCAATTTTCAATACATATTTTTATAAACTAAATTTCAAATTGGAATTTTATTAACGCGAAGCTCATTTGAAATTAACTGAAGGATATAGTTCTGCAATATCTTGAGACTTATTATTTTGCAATGAATCTTATAACTGAATAATTTTAAGGAACCGCGGTACCTCAATAGTTTCTTTAAAAAAAGCAACTCTAAATTCATCAGATAGTCTGCCATTAAAATCGCGAATTATATAGGGCGCTGTCTATATATATGCGTGTATATATAAATATGTTACACAAAAAATAATGCATTGTATATATCGTAATAATATCGCGATAATAACGTGTATGAAATGAATGGGATGTGGAGAGCGAGTGCGTTAATAATAGTAATACGAATAAATAAAATCATTAAAGACACTCTTAAAATACGGAGAAAAAAAGTAAAAAGTTCTTTCCGCGAGTAGTTTGCTCTCGAGAGCGTGTATCGGCATGAATCTTTCCTTTTTCCAATTAAATAATGACTATGAAGTATTTTCATTAAAATTAAAAATAACTCACGTACGTATGTCTGTGTAAATCAATTTATTTACGCTCGAGTGACGTGAAAATTCTCTAATCGTATCAAGTCTAAGCAGTATAAGCGTATACAGACGTCCAATCTTCGTAGATTCCTTTCTTAATTTTTAAAAATATATCTTATACATTTATCAATTTATCAATGCACCTTTTTTCTTTTGGAAAATTATCCTTTAAACATAATCACTCCTAATAAATTTTAAAACTTTACATAAGAGAAAATTCACTGCTTATTTTGCGTATGAAGTATCACGTCACATCATAGCATGTGTATTAGTAAACTTTTTATGTTTTCTGCCGGCGAATAAGAAGATTAATGTTCGCTAAATATAATGAAAGTAAAAATACTATTCTGCTTAATTATCGCACTTACTCGACGGTGGCGGCTGCGGCGCGCGTCGCACAACTGTGTGCTCCTGATGCGGTCCTGTGTACTCGTGCCATGTGTACGTGCTCCTATATTCCGAATGAAGCTGCTGTAACATTAACACACAATTTGCTCTTAAAAATCACGATAAAAATACTCTATGAATGTATATAAATATAGATATATTTATATACTAGAATAATATATAGAATAATATAAAAAACTATTATACATTAATTTGATAATATTACGAATTTAATATCGTTCTAATCTAATATCGTTCTAATTTAATATCGTTTCTAATTGTAAATTTCTAACATATTACGTTTATAATATTAATCTTTGTTTTTTAATGTTTGGTATAACGGTATATTCACAGAATGTTCATAGAAAGCATAAAAGACTTTAGCATTTCAATTAAGAAACAATATTATTATAGAATAATTTAATTTAATAATTGCTAAATTGATAATACCTACTTTTGAAATTCTTTCGAAAATATTTTCTTTAGAGAGTTTGTCGGTTATCGCCGTATAATCTATTGCTAATTACTAAATTTATTAATTATAATAAATTTTAATTTATTTAATAACTTTAATAAATTAATAAAAAATGTAAATTAAAAATTTTTTTCATTATTATAATAACTAGCGATATAATTGAAGAAAAAACTAGGTGATTCCTTATGAAAAAATAAGTAAAAAATGTAGAATCAAATTTGTATAAATATTATAATTTCATAATTAATGTAATTTCATAAATAACTATAAATTTGATTCTACATTTTTTACTTATTTTTTCATAAGGAATCACCTAGTTTTTTCTTCAATTATATTACTAGTTCGGAGACAACATATATTTTTAGTATGGCCGTCATTCACTGTATCAATTAAAATATATTGCAAGGTTTCGGTAGATAAACGGATCGATGGTTAAGGCTTCCCTAATCTATTCGAGAAAATACCAAGTTCGTTATATGCTTCACGTTAAATGTAATTATTTTTATCCAAAGCATTAATAAATAGTGACGAAATATAATTAAATTCATCAAATTCTCATAAAAAAAGATTAACTACAATACAATAAATACAATTAAAACTTCCTCAAAGCTATTTATTTCTTATACTCGTTTTTTTTATGTATATTTGCACTAACTCTCTTCTCATCTTGAAGAATTTATTTTTTAATATTTAATTATTTCCAATAATTTTTATTCGTTTTCATACAAATGATAGAAAATTTAATTTTTAAGTAAGTAAAAAACCAACATTATGATGAGTGTTTGATAATGTAAAACAAATATAGATTTTCAAACAATAAACAGTATACGTTCTACCGTGAATCGCGCACAAACGACTATTGATTCTTCGACGTTTATTTATTAATGGCAATGTGGGACAACGTTAACCTTTATCGTAGATCGCCGCGCCCAGGCACTTCACATATTTCTTGTTTCCTCTTTTTTCAAAATCATAAAAAATAGAAAACTACAGAAGAAATCCGATACACTATTATTAGTTCGATCACTTAATTTTATAACATTGGATAGGCCAAAACGAAAGTACACAATATAATAATAAACTATTCAAAAATTATCTTTTCAAAAAAAGATAAAAAAGGCGTTAAGCCTTACATCAGTTGCAAATATAATACATTACTACATATACATACGAACGTTGTAAGAGCATTTTCTTATATAAAAATAAATTTAAAAACATATTTAATTTTAAGAGAAAAATATTAACGTGAGAAAATATTACAATATTTTTGTTTAAGGAGATTCTAAACATATTCGATCTAAAGATCGAACAGGTCACTCTATACACTACTACATCAATATCGCACGTACACACAACACGAAATTTTCACGCAACCTTTTCTCTTGTACTAAAGTTCTTAAGTTCTTAAGCTCATTTCTAAAAGCACAGTATTGTTCTTTCATGTAATCCCTATCCCGAACTAAGCTTGTTTTATACGTACAAAGTATAAAACTTTTATATAAAAGCAAATGTAATTACGAACACCAGAAATCGATAACAATTTTTATTCGTTTTTCATATAAAATCGTTTAGTCCAAACTGCGCTATTGTTTATACTTTAATTCCATAAAGGGATTTTTAAATCTGTAGACGTAATACATCTACGAAAAAATGGTATAAAAATTTTTTCGTTCGATCGTTAAAAATTACAAAGTTGCGTCAACGAAAATAAAATTTCACTATGTATATATAATTCACTGTATCTATTACATCATTCACTATATAATTCTTTCATTATTTGCTTTGATGTTAAAAAATATTATAAATAAAGTATGCGTGGTTTTCTAATATGACTATGAAAACAAGTAAGTCCTTAGAAAAATATGTAATATTCTGGGACACAAATATTTCCATAAAAAATTCTTAAAAACATAATCAGATGTATTTCATTGGATCAAAAGACGCAACCAAAAAAATTAAGTAATAACACAAAAAGTAAAAGATATCAAAAGATTTATCAAAAGGTATATAAAGATTTATAAAAAGATATTTATCATAAAAAACATGACGCTATTAGAATAGTAATTGATATAATAATTAATGTAATATATAATTACGGTTCATATATTTGGGATTCAGCAGTACTGGAATGTTTCAAGTTAACATCTCTGTGCTTCGAAATTGTAGTTCTGTTAGGAGTTCTGGATTATTTAGAACAAAAGGAAAAGTTCCAGAGTTCCATAGTTTTAGAAAAAGTTTCGTTCGATGTAATACACACAGCGCTGTATATATAAAACTTATTGGATAAAGAAAAATGAAATGATTGACTGTTAAAGTGATCTATAATTTTATTAAAAAGATTAAGAAAATAATTTAGGACTATTGTATTTATTTATTTCGGAGTTTATTTACTTGATTATTATACTTATTGTTAGTTTGGAATTTCTTTTTATTTGAATAAGTTAATTTTATTATTATGTTATTTACAAGGCGATTTCCAATGATATGGATTGATAATATAGAATCAGTAATTACCTATGTGCTATAATTTCACAAATTTGATTGAATGTAACGATTTTAAACAGCCAATCGGTGGATCACAAAAAATTCCTTTGCGAAAATTCATGCATATCATTTAGGAGCATGCGAGACTTGATCGTTAACTCATTCTTATGTCAGACTTATAGAAAGACATCGCATGCACGATGATAACAAATGTTCTTCAAGCATATTTTTTTATAAATTTGGATTGTGTTTTATATTTTTATTCATATTGCATAGAGAGTAAAAAGAAAAACACTTCTTATGCAATCGAAGCTATCAGTTGAGTCCATTATAAATTTAATCGTTCTAATTATTGAGATCCGATAATCATATCTCGACTCAATTAAGTGGCTGCGCATAAATTCTCTATCTTCTTTTCGCTGCCGCGCGTACACAACTGTGTTTCTTGATTGACCATGAATGGAGTAACGAAAGTACACGTGAAAATAAACTAAAAATTCATGATGATACAATTCTATCGAGTAGTCCGCAGCGTGTTCGAAAATTACGATACACGTCGATTAAATGGAAAACCGTTGATCGGAAAGGAAAGGTGGTACGATTCATAAACGAATTCTAACACGAACTCAAGACAATAGGACAATAAGCGCACAAAGTTCTTGCGACATTGCACGGCTTCTCGCAACACGTCGATTCCGTCCATTGAAATCATTAACAAGGCTCGCAAGTGATCGCGGTATAACGATGAGAAGTTAAATGGAAAAGCGAAACGCAAATAGATATGCCTAAAACCATCTGTAAAATTTTTAGATTCCTATTTTAATCATGTTTGGAATAGGTATATAACATTATGGAGAATTATGAATAAAATACTACATACGAAAGAGAAGATTAGATAGTAGGTAAATATGATACAAATTTCCTAGATTGCAAAGAAATTGAACATAATTTTGTGTCATTTGATATTTATTTTATTATAGATATTTATTTTATTTTATCATATTTGCTTCATTATTCCTTGATATCAAATATCCTTAATGTTTCTATTTAATATTTGATATTAAATTTTCCTTAATGAAAAAATCGAAGTCTATAAGGCTCATTGTCCACGATGCTAGAAATCGGTCCGAATTCTCGGATCGAGAAATGTAGAGCCAATCAACTTGCCGTAAAAACTGTAAGCTGATTGGCTACACATTTCTCGATCCGAGAACTCGGACTGAGTTCTAGCATCGTGGACATTGGGCTTAAACGAAGTCTATAATCCTCGAAAACAAACTGTTTTTAGTGATCATCTTCAAGAAAGATGATGATTAACAGGATCGCACCTTTTTTTTTATTTAATTTCAAGCGAACTTTCCTTTAAAATAACGAAATTCTCTTAAAATTTCAGTTCGTAACTTCAGTTACAAAGTTATATAACATTAAAGTTGGAAAGAGAGATGCGATAAGCAACTTCCCTCGGCATTTTCGCTAAAAGTTGTTTTTAGATCGAAGAAGCTATAGCCGAAACACGATCTGATGATTTTGAGATACTCTATACACACAGAACAGCTTTGCAGAAATTCTGTACTTCTAATTCAGATAGGATAGATGAGTAGAGAGCAGACAAGCGAGAGAACAGCTGTCATCGAGAACGATCTTCGTTAAAACTTCCCGACAGTTCTCTCTCGCATCACATGAGCCGTAATGTGTGTGTGTTTTCTATTTACTCCTATGTATTTCCCTCGTGACGTAGCCAG
>NW_017257203.1:1204509-1227195 GCF_001594055.1 Mycetomoellerius zeteki
CTTTCCCTATAATATATGCCACAATAAAATATATAGCAGTTCTAGAAACAATGACTAATACATTCACTAATACCGAATGAACTATTTAATATTTTAGCCGGCACACGAGGAGCCCCGAATTTCATTGACCTTAACAGTTATATCTATTATCGCAATTCCGGTAAATTTTATCTTAATCTACGGTCGCAAATAAATAAGCGCGGAACAAGCTGATAAGTAATTTAAATTGTCAATAAATAAATAAATAATCAAAGCTGATTTCATCGAATGTCACTGAAGTGGATGAATTGTGGCTCATTATGAATAATGAAATCGATATGTCAACGCCTATTATTTATTCACGTATTTAGGAATTTTGCCCCTGGATCTATTTACGTTATATTTTTTTTCTTTTCCCTATCGGTTTTCCTGTTCTGCCAAGTTATACCACAAATAATTCTCGATCGATCGTACTTCGATGGAACAAGGAAATCTGGTTTCTTGGGCGAATGCACACCGATCAGACGTCAACATGTGATCATCGACAACATGTGACCTAATCCCGTCCTTTTCCCTTCTCTTGTTATATGTTCCATCATCTTGTCCCATTACCTTTCGGGGACACTTAACATTGACGAGTATAGATAAATCAAAATCGTTATACTACTACTACTACACAACGACGATATACAAAATATTCTTCAGTGGCAAAAAATATATTGTTCCGAATTTTGAATCTTATTCTAAACCAGTTTCACGTCACTAGTATGTACATATTAAGAAAATTACGGTACATTGATGCGTTAATGCAAACTACATTATTAATTACTATATTAAGATTAAAAATTATGCATTACGTATCATTGTAATAATTTTTAATTAATGCTTAATGTATACACTCGCGTTAGGTTTTTGTGATCTAATCTTCTTTGTATCTAATTTTCTAAGTCTCTCTTGTAAGTTAAAAATTTGCCGGTTCACGTAAAGGAGCCACGGCAGTGTCTTAGCGCCGAGACACTACCGTGTCTCCAGATTGTGCGATTGGTAGCCCTAAAACTTCAACGTGGCATATCTCTTCGGATATAATTATTATTTTTCAAATAGTCGCGATGGACAAATTATATCACCTTAAAGAATTTAAATTCTCTTTTATTTATATCCGGAAAAATTCGATTCTTTTAGGGTGCCATCACATACAGTCCGCAATCCGTAATCCGCACCGGATGTCCGCAAAAGTATCTAGGGATTGCATATGTACGGCAGATATTTCTCATGTAATCCGCAAGTACGTGAAAAAAGAGTTCTAGTGCAGTCTAGTGCACGTCAGAAAACAGACCATTTGTTGTATTTGCACTAATAACATATATCAAAGATTCATTATGTACTTCTAATTTCAAAATTGTTGTCAAACAAATTAATCACTATTTATAAATTAAAGGTAGATTATGGCACGTTTATTTTTGTTTGACGTCGGAGTGCAATTGCGTTGCGTGCTTACATGCTCCTTGTGTTCTATGGAACCGCAAAATGCGGACGTGTAAATGTAATATTTTTTATTTAAGAAGTTATACTGTTCATTTTTATTTTATTTGATAAGAAAATACAGAATATATTTTGATTATAACAAAAGTTTTAATTAAATCGTCAAATTTAGTCAAATAGATAAAATTAGGAAAAGCATTACTGGTAATAACTAGTAATTTTTACGAAAATTTCATTGGATTACGGCTCCATGGGACACAAGGAGGTAAAACACGTAAAGTTACGGACGCAATATCTACAGGGAAGTTTCACAACTGTCCGGAACCGATTTGATTCTCCATGAAATATGTTGTTAAACACGAAAATCTAATCACCATTGTTAATAAAAAAATTTTTTTTAATTTTTTTTCTTCACAACATTGAAGTACTCTTGAAACCGTACAACTTTTGTTTAAAAAATTTTTTTCCGTCTTATACTTCCGACGGTGTTCGACTCAAAATAGAAATAGGTACCGTTTTTTTTTCAAAGGGGTGTTTCATCCCTTAAACATGAGTTAGCGCACGTATAAAAAAATACGTATCTCTCTTAGATTTTCGTGTTTAACAACATACTTCATGGAGAATCAAATCGGTTCCGGACAGTTGTGAAACTTCCCTTGCTAGTAACTTTTGCAGATATCTCTCTCTCTCTCTCTCTTTCCGGATTACGGATTACGGGCTGTATGTGACGGCACCGTTGTTTTTGATATTGTATTATATTATCGCAACTGTTCGTAGTTTAAAATAATTAAATTTCGATTTTTAATTGAATTGATCTGTTTCAAATATCAAAAAGACATGAATGTTACTGACTAAAGCTATTATAGTTTCTTAATCACATCCACATTTAAATTACTTTAACAGTTAAAGTTTAATGATGCTTATTTTTATAATCTACAATTTTCATTTATTAATTTTCTTTTCATCGATCCTCTTTCATATATTTTACTTATCTTTTATTTATGTTTTTACATTGCATTTATTCAATTATATATGCTATGTTGAAACAAGCATTTCCTGCAAAAGTGATTGTCGCATAATGGCTTCATGCGAGAAAGTTTCACGACTAATTAGCGTCTATATTTAACACCTGACAACCGCCTTCAACCGTTATCAGTATTCACGTTCTCTATCGCTTTCCAAGTACATATACATTTGTAAGTTCGTCCGCCAAGTTTAACAATGTTCGAACTTCGTATACAAGTAAATTTGGGTACGAATATTTATAAACAAAATAATTATACAAACACTATCAAACAGAACGATGCACCGCTTGTCAGATGAATTCCGCATACGACAAACAATGTCTGACCGCGTTCACGAGATCATGTAATCACCGTTATTCGCCTGTAATAAACGATATTCAATTACGTTTCCCGAATGCTGCGGGACACGGCGTGTCGCCAAAAATTTCACGTCAATAGACGCGTACCATAAACACAATTCTGGAAGTAAGAGAATGGATTGAAAGCAGATTAATTATTTGCGCGAAGCAATTTGGACCATTCTGACACAACAATTAAACTGCACGATAATAGTGCTTTTATTTCAAAATTGGAGTAGAGCACAATTATGTGCTGATGAATAAATAATGTGAAAGAATTTCGTTCGATGCTAAAAAACGGAAAAAATGTTTTCTCGGTCACACGAATTAAATCCGTAAAATTTGCAAACATCCGTCGAACGAGCGACATGATACCCTAAGCGCACTTTGCATATTCCTCGCTTCTTGAATACCTCGTACTCGATCGGTTCTAGAATTTTATTGACAGTTTCCTCGTGTGTCGGTTAGAATAGTATGTACGCGCGCGGTATGAAGTAGGGTAATAAAAGTCAATGTACTATACACAATGCGCGACTTGGCCCAAGTACCACATCGACGAAGACACAACGTTGGTGCAGTGCCGGTTCTTCCACCCGTTCCGCCCGCAAAAATCGACTTTTCGCGTCCGCATTTTCGCTGCAGCAATTATGTTTCTCATGCATTCGCGATACCGCTTCGTCGGGCCGAAACATGATAAAACGAATTATAAATAATGTATCAAACGATGGACGCGCGCGAACATCTAAATCGAATCATGGTGTACGAGAACATTGAAAGTTTTCCAATTCTACAATGCATTTTATATTTCAAAAGCCTTACGACGGTCGTAAAGTTGTGAATGTTTAACGTTTTCTAATCACAAATACAGTGGAACAAGAATAGTGACTGCACACAACACGATTCTTCAATAAATTTACCCCTTCAATAAATAAACCCCTTCATTCTTAAAAAATTACAAAAATGTAAGCTGTAAAAAATATAGGTACGATCTACAATTTATGTTCGTTCATTTCCTTTAAAATATTTTGCAGTTACGTAACAAGTGCTAAATAAAATTATTTCACGGAATCATAAACCGATAATAAAATAATAGCAACAATTTTTGTATTGTAATTGAAAAAATAAACGTTTTCCAAAAATAAATAACGTTCCTGTATTAATCGGAAATCTCTCTGGTATCTTATTACTTAGCAAAACCGATTATGCTGGAATAGAATCACTGTAATAATACTAGTTGGTCAAAGTCATTAAAGCTCATTTTTATAAAATATAAAAAACTATGCTTCTGTATTTTGTTAAATCGAGATGACATATCGAGACGCAAAATCAATATCGACAGCTCTAAGCTTCATCCTTTCCGTCGCATTGCCGCAACACGTGACGCAATCTAATTTCTCACATTCGCAATAAACTTAATTAAAATAATTGTGATTCTTATTTAATATTTCTTATTAGATATTTTATCATCGAGTAATAACGAGAAAAATTAAAGCGAATTTTATTTCAAGATCACTGATCACAGCAATTCATATTTTTCGCATGGATGAGATTCTGATGGAATCACTTATTCCGAATAGGCACAAATTTGCAAATATAAGCGGAATGCAATAGAGATATAAATATGTTGAAATAAGAACAAAATTGGCAAGAAAAATCTCATTTTATCGGCCAATAAAAATTCTTAAAGATCCTGCACATATAAGATTCCTTTATATTTTCTACGCAATTTTATACAATTAATCCGAAGTTTGTTATCTTCTTGTCGCTTTCATTTAAATTTCACAATGCTATCTATCTGTTAATTGCATTCATTTCCATTACGAATTCCGATTCATGATTCTGAATCATGATTTCTTCTCAAAAGCATTTTCCCATTTCATTTTAATTTCTACAACTCTCCATTACGCGAAGTTTTGTGTAATTCTAAATCTAAATCAAACTCTACGTTCTCGAATTTCTTCTATTTTTTTATATTATCTTTCTCTATGCAAACTTCATTACACAAAAGTTTATATTTGCATTTATATCAAACTCTGCGCGAACCATATTCTAACAATAATATTAAAACCTTTTGAATTTTTCATCACGGGACGATGTATTCTAGTTAAATCTAATGACTTTTATAAAATGGCCATCTTAAGATCATACTAATTTACGTAATATTTATGCTAACCAACGTGCGATATTAGACAAAATGTATTTGCTAGTATAGAATAATGGAATTCGTATGTAAACATGAAATATATACTATAATGTTTACATTGATGTATTTACGTACGTATTTGCATAGATACATATTTTTGCAGGGAAATATGTATTAACACAAACACACACATTTCGTATACATAAAATACGTATTCGAGATCGTTATTTATTAGTTATGAATAAAATATGTTATGCAGTAGTGATAGATTATACTGTGATAGATTATAGAGCAATTATTCTGATAATTCCACACGTCACTAATGGAAAGTTTGTATAAAAATCATATTTTTTACAATTTTTATGAAAATTTAAAGTATAACACATAATTTATTCAATGAATGTAATTAATTAGTTTAAAAAAGAATAAATTATAGTACCGAATGTAATATAATTAACTAAATTATACTAATAAAAGAAAAATAGTTAGAAGAAGAATAATTATAAGATATTAATTAATTAGAATAAAATTATAAAGTTACAATTTCTTAATATTTCAAATATATATATCTATTTTTGGTCGAAGTGGATTTTAATGCTTAGCAATATTCATATGTAGATTTATAAAAATATATTTAAATATTTGTATTTATAAAATCTACATATGAATATTATTAAGTGCCAAAATTCGCTTCGATCAAAAATAGAATTCTTCCTCTTTAATTTATTCTTATGTCTAATTTCCACTAATAATTTTTTAATATTTGATGTTCAATAGTAAGGATCAAGATGCGTTTTGCGGGTGGTGATCAAGCATGGATATTGACGGACGCGAGCGAGTCCGAGTGGCGCAATGCCGGCTTTTCACTCCTACCATTCTCTTCGTGGCGACGATTTGCACACGGGGGTCGATTGAGCCGAATGACCATGCGGTTCCACTGGTTATACGCGACATTATGCTCCATAAGTTACCGGTGTTACGACAGTCAAAATCGTCTACTTTAGAGATTAGTCTGCTCATGACATTAAGATGACTCGGCACGAGAAACGCTAGAATTAATGAATTATTTTGAAAAATGACTCGCGAATTGAGGCCAATCGATAAACGACACTTTTTCTCGCTAGCGCAATTGTGAGTCAGTTATACAGTGCATTTCATCGTAGTTTATACGAATACGCGATTAATCAGTTAATCGGCACTTGAAAGTATAGAGAAAGAAAAAGATAAAATATTCGAGAAAATATCGCACAGAGGTACGTCTATTAAATGGGATAATTTTCTCTCTCGCAGCTTCGCCTAATCATATCTTCTACAAACAGGAAGTAAAACGAAAATGCGAATCCCGATATCGAAGAAATTCATTCCATTGCGACGAGAAAAACTCAGAGAGCGTGGAAATTAACGTTTCATTAATGTTATTATTTCCACTTAATAGTCAGAAACTTTCCTATATTATTAAATTATCGGAGACTAAATCTCACATTTAAAAAGTTATCAACATATATGATTAAACATTAAAATAATCGATATTTTCGAAATTGTTAAAATATTTTGTTTATGCGATTGAATAATATGTAAATTGTTACAGTTGATAAAATTTCAAAAGGTCATGTTTACTTTCGCAATATTAACTGATATATTTCCGATCATTCTTCACGATTTTAAAAATGGGTGCAACAGATCGAATGTCATATAGGACAAGCTGACAATACACGATATCGCTTTTGGATAGTATTCGACTTTTATCCGGATTCTGTACTCGTCAAGAATGATTTTATCTCGCTCAACGTTTGAATAACGTACACAGAGAGAAAAATGTTTGGTATTTGTAACTATAATTATATATTACTATAATTATGATTATTATTATAGTAGTAATAATCATAATTATAGTAATATATAATTATAGTTACAAATACCAAACATTTTTCTCTCTGTGTAGTATTGTGCCATATTTGTGACGAAATTTTGATACAACGGGACTACATAATATTTGTATTTAATTAAATAACTCTTATATTTATTTACTCTTATTTACTTGAATATCATTCTTCAATAATTGCTGCATGACATCCAACGTACTCCTTTTAATTATTATTAGAAATATTTTACACTTCTTCTTACATTTAAATTAAAATTGAAAGACTTCTCTTTTTTTAAAAGAAATTAAAAATAGAATTTACAGCAAATTCTTGGAACGACAAAAACTATACTTAAAGGAAAAGTAATTATTTACTATAAAATGTTCCTAACATGTTTTACTTTTCCTTTCTTTTATTTAATAAGATAAGTAACTGCTGTACAAGTTTCACACATTTTGAAAATCAAATTGGCTCTCGAATAGGTTTTAACTTAATGAACGGACTCTCCGATATAAACGCATCTAGTAATCATTTCTCCGAATAAGAGCGATCGATATGCTTCGTGCGAACTCACGTAACCAAGAAAAAAATTGCAAATACAGCTGAAATCGTTAAGCAAGTTCCCAGCAAGTACATGACGAAAATATATATCGATTTGGGCATGACGTAATATTACGGCGAGACGACGGCCATTCCATAATGACGTAAGTTCTATGCTAACTATTAGCATAGCAATCACAATGCGGAACAATGCTAACCAGAAGTAATTATTATTGCATTAATTAGGAAATTCGCGGAAACTCCAGAAATTCAATAAATCAATTTTTTCAAGAACAATAAAAGGTGTAATAAATAATATTGTTGTATTGTGAGAGATTATAGCCTCTTTAACATGCGTTAATATTTTTTAATTTATATTATGTGCATAAAAAGTTATATAAATTGATGTACATAAATATATATTAAAAAATTGATACAAAATCCTTAGTTTGTGGAATCTAATGAAAAATGAGGAATTAAAATTGATTCCATTTTTAAAAATACTTTTAGATAAAAATAAGAGTCTTCCAATTTAGATTCGGAATTGACACTAGCATAACTTGTTTCCCTAGAAGTCACAAAATTGTTTTCGATAAAAAACCTTAACTTTCGAAAAAAAAGACGAAAATTAAAATGGGACATTCTGTACATTGATTAATGATTCCAATTCATGTGTCTAATAATTCTATGATAGATGTGTAAATTGTCTAGTAACAATTATGCCTTTATTGATGTCATTTCTCAAAGTGCTGACAGTGCTAATACATTAAGTACTACAGTGAACTTTATTCAGTACAATTGCAAAAGTTTGTTATGGGGATAAAATTGTAGCAGTTTCGCGAAAATTAATAGTGAAATGCATATAATTTTATGCAAAATAAAAAAGAGGCCACTTCTGACTTCTGAAACGATCAAGTTTGATCAAGTTTGCGACAAAAGTATTGTGTCATTGTGAAGGAGAAAATCCATGCACGATGTAAAATCGATGCATACAAATCATGCTAAACGTGCCATAATCTAACGGAATCGATAAAGTAATTCGATTTCGATAAGATGAAAAATGCTGCACTCGACCAAAGGAAGTATGATATTTAAGCGATCTCCCAGACCGATAAAATCTGTTCCGCTTGGAGCGGAACACTTCGGCCACCAATGCATATAGAATGATACATAAACGATTGATGAGATCTGTCAAACCAAACTAATAAATTACTGCATCTCTGCAATAAAAATCAATCAATTTATACACATCATATTTGCTAGTTATTATATATTATATATAATAAATTAATAACAATATATATATTATATATTATATATAATAAATTAATAACAATAATTAAAAATACGAATTTAGTAGATCTTAATTAGAAAAGTTCAACTTTTGCATAAATAATGTAATAGATTAAAAAGATATGTAAAGTCTCTTAATTTCTAAATTAACAAAAATTACACGATAAATATGAAAAAATATCTCTTATGAAATATCAACTTTATTTCGTAAAATTATATATCACAGAAAATTCAAGAAATATATATTTAATTTGTATTTATTTATTTTGTATAATATTTAATTAATATTAATAATATTTATCCATCATTGTAACTAATACATAATGTCGCATGAACGAAATATCATTATAAATCACGTCATGCTAAATTTTAAGCAGTGATATGCGATGTTATACGCATATTCGTAGTTGACTTTTTTCAGTAGTTCATCTTGCATTATGCATGTAAAGCAAATTACATTTTGTATCATACGTTTCGGGGATTTCATGCCTTATAAGCATAAATTATTAAGCAATATTTCATAATATACTAAATTTGTGCATCGTAAATCTACTGCAGAGAAGCATTTACGAAAACGTAATACTTAAGGACTCCGTGCATAGTTCTTAAGTATGCAAGTTATATTGCATTTATATCTGACAGACATTTGTTTGTATCCCTACTTGTACAGCAAATTTAAAAAATTTGCGATTTAATTTGTGTAAGGAAAATCTTGTGTTTCACAATTTACGTAAAATTTTCAAATCTGATTTTTTAATTTTATCAACAGTAAAGATTGAACAAATTTTATTAACAGTGAAGACTGAAAGAGATGAAATCACGAAGGCAATTGAGTTAGCCAAGCTGCCTATTTCTCAAAATTGCTTGCAAGAAATAAGGCATAATAAGTTTGCTTGTCTACTTCCCTTAAATTTCTCCCACAATTCACCATTACAAAAGACTCCCCCAATTTTCTCCATTGCTAATCGTTCCTGTTGGCGGGTAAACGTTCATAACAATGATTTATAAACATTGCCAAGTAATTATATTCATTAAGTTAATGGTAAACGAACCAAAATATTCGTGCTTTTGACAAAATATTACTAACAAATGATAAAATTATAGGAGATTATGTTATCATGTTTTTATTACATTATTAAAGTAAAATATTCACTTTTCTCTTTGCTGTATAACATAAAAAAATTATTTTATAATTGAGAAACTCATTTTATAACTATATATATAAATATAATAATTGTTTTAAATCGTTCAAGTTATAATTATTGCTTGCTTTATTACAGTTAAATTCACACAATGATTATAAACTTTAAATTAAAATTAAAACAATTGAAAAATTTATAAAGAAAAGAGTAAAGGAATTTTACAGAAAAATTAAATAGATACAAATGGAAATTGAATACACTAACCACCCCCAAGTTGCTATATAAAGTAGTGCAAGTACATTTCCTCGAATCGCTCGTGGATTTATGAGACTGGCGACAAACAAGCAATACACGACTATTGAATCAATGCAGTCGCCATTCTGATTAATCGTACCATTAGACAGCTATAGAATCTTTAGCTTTCTACACAGCCATCTACCGAAAACTATCGGTTATTGTTTATAGTACAGTTTCTATACGAAATTCGTTTTTCCTTAACGAAAATATTGAAAAGTTATTACCGATTAAAAGTCAAAAAGGCTGTTAGCAAGTCTGTAGAGAAAGAATGAATAACAAAACGGTATTCTTTATTTAATTTCAAACAGGATTTGCTTAAACGGAAATTTGATTTAACTTGAAAAAATTATAAAGATATATAATATTGAAAATGGATCCTTCTTTAAGATAATTTATTTTTTAATAAATTATCTATCGGGACTCTATATGAAAAGTCTCTTTCACCAATTTCTGATTAAATTAATCGACGATCAACTCGCAGAAATGCCAATAGCAGTTTCATATATCAGAACGTTTCCTTTCTCTTCGTCTTCTGAGACACATTGTGTTTAGTTCTCACATTGGCAATCGCGATGATCGAGTTAAACATCGATTAGTGTTAATCAGAGTTGGTGAAAGAAGCTTGAAATACTTCTACCAAAGGTTAGACAAAACGGATAGGAAAGTACATTGAAACTTTTGTTTCAATAAAACATTGTACAGAGTACAATGAGATATATATTTTGGATTTCGATGCTATAAAAACGACTTTATTTTATTATCACTTATTACTTAATTTTTATTTTATTTTATCCTTCATTATTATTGCGTTATATAGAGCAGCAAAGTATCCAACATAAAGAGATGTTACTATATCCTTTTTTCCTTGAAATATCTATTTTTAATTGGATCAAATAATTTGCAGCAAATCGAAATATCCGCAGCGCAATTATATAATTTCTTAGTCTCCTCACCTTATCAATCGGCATTGAAGGGCACGCACGGCATAGGTTCCAAAATGAACCAATCATGAGGCCGCGGTGTGTGAGGCAGTGGGACAGTAATAATGACACACAGCCGCTGCGTTAGCGAGCGACGCACGGAGGCCGGCCGTTTCTCCGCGACGATGACGACGGACAACGCCGTCGGCAGACCAGAACGCAGATGTTCTGCCGAGAAGGAGGACGTAGTTTTTCTCTCTCGGCGTCAATCACGGAAGATACACCACTAGACGAATCCTCGTTCTCGTCCACCTCTCACTATAACAACACTACCTCTTTCTTCTCAGCCTTCAAGGCAGTGTTTGTAAGTGGCGCTCGGGCTCAGGCACGGGCTCCGAATTGCTTCCTCTGCGTATTTGTGTATATTGTACATACATAAAGCGATATTTAGATATATTAAGGTACATACATATATTTTATATAAATGTCTATATAAATATATGTATAAATAAAATTACATCACTTTATAATGAGTGTATGTGTGTGTACAGAGGATGAGCCAACGAAAACTTTCCACCTTGTTCCTTTTAAACCGACTGATTTGTGCGAAATATGTTAAAACATGCCGATTTTGTTTTTAAAATGTATAATTATATGATAAGTTTAACTGTGTATTGTTTCATCTTCTTGATTAAGATAATTGCTCTTTCACAAATATTAAATGACAAAATATCAAGTGACACACATCGTTTTAAAGGTTTTTTTAAATTCTCTTTATACAATTATTTTATTATTTTTTATTTAAGTGAATATTTTTAAAAAAATTTTGAAGTCTTAGGTATTAAAAGTTAAAAATTCAATTCAGTGACTTGCAAAGGTCATCTGATTTTTTCATTATATTTTTTTTATTCGAGATACTTTAAAAATAGAATTTGTATTATGACACCGGATTCCATATAAGATGTTACGTCACAAGATAGTCACTAAAATTTAAAAAGACACAGATTCTGAAGAATTCAAGAGAATTAAAAAGCTCTTAAATATATGTCATCTAATTCCTATTGTCATTTAAAATTTTTAAAGGGTTAGCTATCTTAGTCAAGAAGATGAACACTGTTAAATCTATAGTGTCAAATTTAACCTAACGAATCGCCACTGCTCCTACTAAATATATCATTATTTTTTACCAAAATAATAGTTAAATTTGATACTATATCGTGTCAATTTGACACTGTATAGTGTCAAATTGACACTGTATAGTGTCAAATATAACCATTGTTTTAGTATAAAATAACGATATGATTGAGTAGGAGCAGTGGCGACTCACGTTAAGTTAAATTTAACACTATAGATTTAACAGTGAAGAGCAGCACAATTTATCATGTACATTTCCCTTAAAAAAAGTTGACGTGTTCCAGCATAAATCAGTTGATTACAAAAAACAAGGTGGAAAGTTCTCTTGGCTCATCCTGTATATGTGTGTGTATATGTGTGTGTATGTGTGTGTGTGTGTGTGTGTATCAGTGTGTGTCTTGCAATACGATATTATATAATATATACATTTATATATTCATTACATAATATATGTATAAATTTATATAATTTTTTGATGGGATTTTTCACAGAAAAACATCTGAATAACTTCCAGATTTGGATGTAAAAATGTTAAGGAAAGAATTTTTCGCATCACATTATAAAATGACGTTCTCTTTTTTTCTTCTTTGTTATCAACAAAATGTAAAAGAAAACTGTCTTTCATCTTATAAAAACATGTTTATTTTAAAAATATCCAAATATTGAATAAAAAAAATTTTTGCATTTATATTACATCTTTAAAATTATACAAACATCTTTAATGTTTTCTCGTAATTTTCAATCTAGGAAATTCAGAGATATTCTGTTAAATCTTTAGCTATAAAGAGGTATAAAAGGCGTGTGTAAAGCGGTAGACCGATATGTACATGCGTATGTGTGAGTCTATACCTATACGAATAAAACACAATGCCAGCATTTGCGCGTACCGTACGGTCCATCCAATGGATTTTTCTCCGACGAAAAAGAAAATTGCGAAATGGATCCCAATATTCAGGTTAAGGTTAGCCTCAGGCTACATGTTAAAAACGATCAGTAGGCGACCGTATCGACATTTATCGGAAGCGTCGATAAGGGAAGAACGAAATGGCAAAGCGATAAAACGGAGATCTTCGTGCAAGACGCACATGAGATGGCCCATAAATACATTGGGAATGTGATTGATAGAATAAGAAGTGACTCGAAATAAATCATTACGAAGTCTTCGAAGGATTCAAATTTGCTAGCTAGTAACGACACATTTGCAAATGATGAATAACTTTATATATATATATATATATACTGGTAATATCTCAAGGAAGTCAATTTTCTTGAAAAATATAAGAAATGAGAGATTCATATTTATCAGCATATTGAAATATGCAAAAGAGGCAAATATTTTGTTATGTAGTACTTATAATATACCATGGTAAAAATTGATATTAATACATTATAGTATGAAAATTATAATATTAATAAATACATTATAACAGGAAAATAATATGAAAATTGATATTAGTTAATCCAACTAATAATAATTGTATATTAATAATTATAACAATGTGACAATTATTTTAAATATCGAGACAATATTCTGGGCAAGCTAAGATCACGATGTGATTTATTCTTTCATTACGAACGATGTAATGAGAAGTATGAATATTAAATTAATTTCTCAGTCAGAAGATAATTATGCAGATTTTTAACAAGGATAAGAATACGAAAGAAGGAAACGAAGGAATGGATAAGCAGCCTTCACACTTCGTTCGACATTATCGTCAATGTCGTCTCAGAACTGAGAACAAAAGTATGTGTAGAATATAGATCAGAAATAATGAATATATATCTGCCAGGTATTTACCAGGTATGACTATTTTGCGAATGAATATACGTTTTGGTATTGTAAAATTACTCATCGCATAATTACGCGTACCTGAGAGAATTCTTGAAAGACACGAAGAATCCATTGAATGTTACAATAGTAACCAGGTGTCAAGTTAAAAAATAACAGAATACAAAATTGTTAATGACAATGTACAACCGGAACAACCAAGGTCATCGACTACAACTGCGCATGTGAAGATTAATTAAGAAGAACAAAGATGGTCACTTTCAAACTGCATGATCTATCAAAGTTTGCTAATTGTCTATCAAACAAGATCCATGGGAAACCTAGAAATCATTTAAACAACATCGAATAGAATGATACGTAGTGCGTGAGGATTGAAAAACGAATATTATATCGGAGGATTTTTGCCAGGCAATTCGCCAGCGAAAAAAGTGGATAAGAGCGAAATAGATCAGGAAGTGAAAAAGCCAGTCATTCTTTCTGATTTTACCGTTTCATCTCCGTCCTAAGAAACCTCCTGCTCGTCAAGCATGGAGCTTCTTCCTCTTTCCCCTTTTTATCCATCCTTCCCTCCCCTTCGCTCCTTCTCCCTCCTGTCACCTTCTCATCCCCTTTCTTTTCTTCTCTCCCAATGTCTCCATCGCCGGTCTAGCCGAAGTTTCTTCGACGTCCACCTGTCAACTTACCGGCTCGCGTATTACGAGTGCGCACCAAGAAAAGCACAAGCATTTTGCAAAAAGAAAGATACTCGTGACATCTTCGATGAAAGAAGGCGCCGGTACGATGGTCGCACCGACACTACGTCGGCTAGCACCAATACGAATATTTAATTGGATTTTCTTGCCGCATATCCGTGTTATATATAGACAAGGACTAGATAGATATAGAAACGGAAAAAGAATCGCACACTGTAGCTCGGTGAGTGGGTGATACGCGCCGGTAGTGATCGCGTTAGAACATGGTCGTGTAACGTAAGTGTGTAAAGTGACAAGTAGGCGAGAGAAACGGCGACAAAGCGAGTAGAGAGAAAAAGAAAGACGGATCGGGATAGAGATTAGAGCCTAATATGTAACATTATACGTGTGTGTATGTGTATGTGTGTATGTATGCGGGTGTGTGTGTGCGTGTATTGCGTGCGTGTGCGTTACGTACGCGGTGTACGTGTGCGCGCGTGTTGGCACCTAGGTGACACCCCGGACCGGACACGTACGAATGGCGTTCACGAGACGGAGGGCAGAACGAGAACGGAATCGTGAGAGGCACTGCTGGTCCCACCGTCGCCACACCGACGTTGCGTAGAGCGCCGCGACGCCGGCAAGACGGCTCGCGGGACGGTAGGAGGGATTGCCGATGACAGGCGCAGGCGTCAAGCCAAAGTAGAGACCGGGTCGATAGTCCGCAACATCGTTCCTCCCTTGCCGGCCGGCTGGCACTATACGCTCGCTTTCTCTCTCTCTCTCTCTCTCTCTCTCTCTCTCGCTCTCTTTCTCTCTTCATTTCTCTTTCTCTCCACGCTGCTGCCGCCGCATCGCTAAATTCCATGCAGTGGCGAACCGGCGGTCTGGGGTGCGCGGGCGCCCCAAGGCGCAGAAATTCGATTCTCACACTTTTCAAGGCTTCATCAATCATTGACATAATGACACTTTTTCAACATCGACAAAATTTCTCAATCAGTTTTTATAGTTATCTGCTAAATTGCGTGTGTGATCTAATTTCTTCCATGTTCCCTATTTTATGTTCGTTGAAAATTTAAAGACTATCAAGTGCATCGCAACATTTCGCAAAAAGTTCAGTTCAAAATTCCTCACGTTTGAATTTTAAGATTTTCACTATTATAACAGAATTTTAATTTCCTCCCTTTGTACGGTTAGCAGGCTAACAAGAAATGAGAACGATCGATCAAGCTATAGTCAATCAACATTATTAAATTTTATCATTAATGCTGATTTATTTCCGTCGATGTAGATTAACTTTGGATCTCGGTTCAATTTACTCTCCATCTTTTCCTAATTCTTGGACTTAGAAAAGGAAGAATAAATTAAACCGAGATTAAAATTAATCTATTTTGATAGAAATAGGCATGAGTTTAGACAATCGGTTAGGGCTCCGAGATTCTTTAATTCGTTACTGGCTTCTCTCTATTTCTCTCTCGTTGCTTTCTCGCATCACGGTTGCGTACATATTCGTAAGCACTATTTCTCTCTCCCTCTCTCTCTCTCTCTCTCTCTCTTCCTCCCCTACTCTCCTTTTATTCTTTCGCTTTCTCTCTCCCCCCTTTTAGCTTTCTCAATTCTCTCGCTTTACAGCTACTATTCGTTTGATCTAGCATCTATTTTCTAGGGAGGCTTTTTCGCCCAACGCCCACATTCCACTGTCGCATACATGTATATACATGCACGTTATTCGATGTAGAAGTAGTTCCGAATTGCCTCCACGTTCGGAAGGTGGTGATTGAGGTTGCTCACGGTGGTTCTCTTGGTTTCTTTCGTCGTTGTTCAGAGTCTCATGCTCGATATGCGTCACTACTCAATGCTCGCACTTTCTTTTCTTTTCGATTTATCTTCTTGTTTTTAATCTCGCTAGTGTACACTTGCAGTGTTTGCTAATTGGTGTTAAATCGTAAGATAAATTTGAAAATGCCTTTCCTAGCGAAAGTTTTACAACAAATCTCATTATTTCGCACCGAAAATTGAAGAATTTTGGTTGATCTCTTTCTTTTTTATTTTTATTTAAACATTTTAAATAATATTGAAAAGACGCCATGTAATTGGATTTTTGTTAAAGAAAATTTAATTTTAAATCAAGGTACGTATATTTCTCTATTTTGTCATCGATTACCTCCCAAAAATTTTATATAATATATCATTAAACATTTTTCATTCTGATTCACGTCGGATACATTGTGTTTGTGTAATTGGTAACAAAAAGTTCTATTTAACCGTTTTTCAACAAATTCATAGTCGATTTCACATTAGTATTTTAATTTTCGTAAATATACGAGAATATTTTTCTCGTATAAAGATATCTAGCCAAATCTTGTATTGAAGATACAATTTTAAATATCATATGTATGATATTTAAAAAATATAGAAAAATATATATATAAAATATACATGTACATATGTATGTATATATATACAATTATTTAATAGTTTTAATGCATATCTACACACGCACAGATAGATACACATTACACATATACGCTTACATCTCAATTTTGAAATCAAAGAACGAAAAAACAATCTATATGCTTTCATTCCTTTTCTAGTTATTAACTAATTATTGCTTTTGAATTTTTTCTCTTTTTTAAGTTTTTATATTGTAACTCAATTCATTTCGGCATTCACTATCACTATTTTTAGATATAACTTGCACAATTCTCCCATTTACGTTGCAATCGTTTCATCGTTATCCCCTAAGGTGAGTTCTTTATGATCTTTCTTCCTGATTCTCAAAGATTCGCCTCTCGCTTGTTCAATGCTCATCGATAGTCCAATTTGCTCTTATTTTCTCTCCTTTTCCGCGTTCGCTTCTCTCCTCTATATCTTTCTTTCCTATTTTAATGTATCCCGCACTACGACGTAACAATTCACTTCTTCCTCTTATATTATTCACCTCATCCTCCTTTACTTTATAACGCGTTACGATCAAATGAAGAATATATTTCTATAGATATCGCTGCACTTACTTAGTGTACGAAAATAGACGAAGACGTGCCAAAACATAAGTAAATTAAGAAGATAGCATACTATCAATAAAAATATTTTGAAAATATTAAATTAGTAAACGTAACTAAATATTAAAAATATTTAGTTACGTTTGCTACGATTTTGTTATAAAAAACATCGTGATGCTCAATTTTTTGTTTCGCTTCTCAAACTTATACTACTCTAACTTTTGTCCTGACACAAAATATATTCATCGTTTTTCCTATTGCACATGTAATTCCTCAAATAATATAACAGAATAATATAATATACATATTATATTATATTATAAATTTTTTTCATATATTCTATATAAAAATTATATAATTAATAGTAAAATATAAAAGTTAAATACATAAAATTGTGATTACTATTAGACTCAATCTCTTATGAATCTTACAATGTTAATTACAATGTTAAAAATACAGATTTTCATTGTCATTTTTCACACAAAGATTTCATAAGAAACGAAAGCTTAACACTTATACCTATATACTATTATGACCATTCGAGAATAATAACATATTATATTTCAAAAAACCTATACAGAAGACATTCGAATTCAACACGAAGAAGACTACTGTTACCATTCCCATTCGGCCGTCTCTTTGACAGAAAATCGAAATAATTTTGCTACTCTGTCGAACATTTGCGAGGTATCTTTAGCAAATCCTTTAATATTCCGTTCTTATCCCGGAATATGCTGCTATCTACGTCTTCTCTCGCGGCTTCCTCTTCCGTGTTTGCATTTTCGTCGTTTCCTGTCCGTCGCTTGTTGTGCTTGTCACGTATCCGGCGCCACGATGTCGAGTCAGCGACGTCGACGACGCGTCGCGTCGCGTCGGGGTGCAGAGTTCTCAGATCGCCGCGCGATAGGTGTATACTCGGACTCGAATCATCATTCCGTAACATAACTCGTAATGCGAAACGAAATTCTCAATAAAATTGAATTTTCTAACATGGCAAATTTTTTCCGTTTATATCTCGCGTAACGCAACGGAGACACGGGCGTTACAAGTGAACGGCTGGACAGTTTATGCTCTCGTGTTTATGCAGTTTACTATCACTTGGGGGATAAATCATAAATAACACCTGGTGCGTGACGTTTCTGCCATACGTTGAATTTCAAGGACAATGTGTTGTTCCCTTCATGCTAATTATTTTCATGTTGCGAGAATTACGTACAAACATATATATGTGTAACTTATATCTATAGTTTGTGTAATATGAAATTTATAAAACTGTGCAAGTACTTTTTCGGAGGTAATAGAATTCTTAACATATATTTTCCGGATATAATAGAATTCTTAACACATATTTTTGAGTGGAGAATATACCTATATTTATTAAAAAATTTGTGAAAAATGCAGCATATCTGCATAACCATGATGGTTGAATATTGCAGAGATGTCCAGATTACTCAAGGATTAACTTTTTCTATTTAATGTCAGCAGAATTAACTTCAGTCATTGGAGTTCTCCACTCAAAATATTTTAGCATTGTTATTACTACACGTAATAAAATCATCTACGTAGATAGATATATAATTCTTCGTTTTATAAATTATTGTATTCCTTTCTGTTAACGCCAACGCACTGACGGACGCAATATCTAATATCGATCGAGCGATATCTTGGTCGCCCTTCGATTGGCATTAAATAACACATCCATGACGTAAATAGCCCCGAAAATTCACCGTTTCCTATTTGATACGCTCGAACATTTCGATGAAAGAAAAAGAAGAACAGTAGGTGGTTATCATGTTGAATTCGCATTCCGAATCCGAATTTCCCACGGGCAGTGGAATAGTTGAAAATTATTTTTATTTTTGTTACTCACAAGGGAGAATCGTTGCGTTCGCACGGCGAGAAAGTCATTCATCACTTCGTTGCATTTGCAATGAACCATGTACAAAATACATTTTGCTGTCACGCCATTCCTGTGATTGCAAGAAATGATTCCAATGATACATACGAGAAGCGACGAAACACAACGATTTTTTTTCACTGCCACCGACTCTTCATGTATTTACGCATCGACTATTCAATCATATATACGTTTAATATTTTTAAAATGGCTGGTATAAATGTACATGATACAAATGCTACATGGAAAAAACGATTTTACTGAAATATTGAAAAATTTAGATAAATACAGATCTGAACATAATTTTGTTGAACTATCAAAGTAAATATGTAGAAAATTCAATGATGAGCAATACTGAAAAAAATTTAACATATTCTAACCTCCTAATTTGAGCATTCTAAATAATTATTTCAATAATTCAACAAAATTTATTTTCAGATCTGTATCTAGCTAAATTTTAGATATTTCAGTAAAATCGTTTTTTTTTTCGTGTATTAATTGTGATTTTAAAATTTTCAAATATATTTGTGTTACATCGAATCCATTAGAAAATATTAAAAAGTTTATCTCGTCCAAATAAGGTTTGGTAATTCTTTTTTCGTTAAGTACAGTTTGTAATTATAATAAAACCAAGATTTAATGCCAACATTTTGTTTTAATCACAATGCTGGCAAAAAGGGCAAAAAATTATGTTATTCATTTTCTTTCTTGTCTACTGTCCTTACATTTTCTCTTTAATTTGCCAGAAATTCAGTATCACATAACTATGTAACCTTTTCATAAATAGAAATTTATAATTAATGTCTATATACATAATCTAGATACGTAATATAATATTTAATTAATATTGTATTGTTTAAATTTATATGGTTATGCAAAATCACTGATTTTAGAATTTCGATTATATGTATCGCCAATTGTAAAATTTTTAATTAGATTTCTTTGTTCCGTTTGACATCAGTAACACCTCGTATAACAAGTATTTGTTTCCGAGTTAAATTGGACTTGTTCGATTACCACTACGAACACTTCGTCAGTCAATTAATTCGGATAATCCCTGCATGTCTATGCCACGATATGACAATTAAATGATCGATTAATAATCACTTTTTAAGTAACGCTCCAACATTGCTTAAAAACAATATCATTGATTTAATTATCTGATTTGATCAATAACGATTATCGATAAAAAAATAATTCGTGATATAGCCTGATAATTATTATTTTATCATTTTTCAAGTGTTCTTCAATATTTTTTAGAGTATATTATATAATAGCAACATTTTGAAATATATCCTTCTTTCGGAATTTCATTCATGTATAATAATTTTAATATCAAAACATATTCATTCGCAAAATCGTCACTTACCTTTAGCAATTAGATTCATTGTTTCCTTTACGAATGCAAAAATTAAAGAGATAAAAAAATAAAACGTGAATTCCTATTGACTGCAAAAAAAGTTTAAAAAAATTTTGTTATTGAAAAAAATACTATTAATATTTACAATAAAATTATGAAATGTACTGAGGTTCGCATTAATAAATCAAATAAAATTAAGAAAAATAAAATTTTTTCAGTATAATGCCGAGATTCCGTGAATTTCACGAATCATCAATTACACCCTTAGAAAAGTTGGAGATTCAGATTTGAAAAAACGTTAAATTCTTAGATCTGTTTATTTTCAAATCCTTCCCCCTTCAACATTTTAAAGCTTATATGTGAAAATCGATGAAGCTTTTTCAGTAATCTAATGCAATTAAGCGTGAAAACTTCAGGTTGGATCTCATCATCGTAAGGACGACGACAAAATTACGAAGTCTTTATGGTATTTGACAAAAGCACAGACAGATCGATTTAATTTCTCTCTTCATTGCGGGAATCCACCCCACACCTCGGAAAAACGAGAATTGTACCTCGCGATATGTCTGTCTATATAAACGCAAGTGGGTTAATTAAAATCTTCGGCAAAGTGTGTGTTCCACCGCCTGTGCCTACTATCTGACAGATTCATCGTTAATCATTATGAACCAAGAATGATCAACGAGACAATAACTTCCGCCGTTCGCACTATTTTAGATATCTATTGTCTGCTGCAGTCTCAGGATCGTGACTATCCGACACTTTTTCGATAAAAATTGTATAATATGTATAAACATATACATATTATACACTGTATAATAATATAAATATATGTATATAACTGAGCTAAGTTCATTATAATTGTAAAATCTATTTTCAATATAAATCATATCTAAAGATTTTATACTATTTATTCTCTCATTCTCTTTGACTTCTTTTTTAATTTAATTTTTATATTAAAAAATATTTTTATTATTGCAAAAATTCGTATGTGATTTTTGAAAAATGTCAGATATATTTTTTCTTCCATATTCTTCATGCGTAAAACATCACGTTTGCATTAATGCATCTACACGAATGCTATGCTTCGCTCTCGTCACCGACATATTACGCTTGATTTCCGCTTCCGTTCCCTGTAGCCGCGGTCGCATGAACGAGGAACACCTGCTCGAATTACGATTCGCAGCGCACAGCCACATTAAGGAAAAAAGCAACATTGAGAATAAATTTTAATAAATATTTATTTGAATAATACTAACTTCGTATTCCCTTGTGTGATAAATAAATATATTTAATAAATATTTATTAAATAAAAACGATATTATAGTTAAATCAAACTAATAATTTCTATACCAAATAAATACATATTTATATTTAGTAAATGTTCAACTGATATTGTTCAAATAAATATTTATTAAAATTTAGTACATTTTTTCCTCAATGTAGAATAACAATGCGACAAGGAATTACATTTAAATGAATATTTAAGTGAATACTATAAATTATGTCAAAATTTAATGGCTTAACCAGAAGTCTTGGAGTTTTGTGTAAGCTTTACTCGTCGAGTAATATCAAATATAAATTTAGTTAAAGTAAATAAATTATTGCCAACTGGGTAAACGTAGTTCCGTGTAAGAGCAGTTCAGTCGCCAGCACGTACCCGAATTCGATTTCGACCCTCTATAGGTACATGTTTTGATTTATAAAAGATACCTTAGAGTTAAAAATTTTGAGTGGAAGATTATGAGATGATTGTAATCCATTTCGGATAAATCACAATAAATTACAATAATATATATATATATATATATA
>NW_017257203.1:1227941-1270296 GCF_001594055.1 Mycetomoellerius zeteki
TTGAATGTGGTAGGGATAGCGATTATCTCCTTTTACAGTTCGCCAAATTGTTTGTGGTGACACTCCCAATACAGCCGACGCATTCCGAACGCTGGTCTCAGGATGATTGTCAAAATGTTGTAAAATACGATTCCCTGCCTGCAAATCTCTTCGTAACGCTGCTTGAAATCGGTTGTTTTCTTGTCGAATTGAAAATGTTCCAGTCTCTCGCAATCTATTAAATGTCAACATAAACACTCTTCGGTTTGGCACTCTTCTGTTTGGAAATCGTCGTGCATATTCTCGCACCGCCTTTAAAGCATTACCGTTGCAGAAACCGTATACAAAAACCATATCAGCATATTCACTATTAGAATACGTACGCGGCATATTGCAAAAGACAAAATTCATCTACTGTTAAAGGCTTTCAAAGAGCGACTGACAAATTCATAACAGAAAGTGGAAAATGTAATCAAATATGTCGGTGCTAGATATGGCAAGAAATGTAAACATTTTTTTTCGATTTCTCTGAAACGGAGCAAAAACGAGCATATGTCTATAGGACTTTTTTTCTTAGTTTTTTACTCCTCTACACGCTCCCGAAGTTTTGCCATTTAATTTGGAAACACCCTGTATATACACACACAAGTAATTACAAGTAATATATTTACATAAATTACTAATTCTGATTCATGACATTGATGTATTATAGAAAAGTTTGATAAACTGAAAGATTCTGAGAAAAAAAGAAACATTGTTTCATATTTACATTAACGGATTTAAAAAATATAAACCATTAGAAATTCATTACACTTGAGTTTTTTTAATTATCAAAAGTATCCCGATTTCTCATTCAATTCATAGACAATTGTTGATTAAAATGAACTCAAATTAAATTCAAAATTGATACTGATAAAGAGCGTAAATATTATATATAAGGAAAAATATATATAACACAAAAATATTGATAATACCGTATTATAGAACAATTATATAATATGATTACATTTCTATATATGATTAGTACCTATAGCATTTATATAATATAATTTTAATATGCATTTAATGATTCGTATTAATCCAAATTACATTTGTTAGAAGCAAATTACTAATTTAACTTATAATTAATAATTTCACTAAAGTGTAAAGTTCTTTCTCCTCTCAATTTTTTGTTTTATCTCATATTAAAAAATAGAAGTGAATATAAGGGAAAAGAATTGAAAAGTCTTATCTTTTCATGGATCTTCCTACGCTCTTCTTATAATTCTTACTACATAATAACCATTCCTTTGAATAAATGTATTATTCATCGCACAAAAACGAATCTGAATTAAATAGAAAAGTAAAAAATCAATTGAATCAATAATTAAATTACACAAAAGATATACAACAAATTTTATGACCAAATCTAACACAAGATCCAAATCGGAAAGAGAGAGAGAGAGAGAGAGAGAGAGAGAGAGAGAGAGAGAGAGAGAGAGAGAGAGAGAGAGAGAAAGAAATCTTATCTTTTCATGAAATTGAGCCAACTTCTACATCTGCAAAGTATAGGAAGGGATTCGAAAGTGGCTGCGGAAGGGATTGCTGTCCCTTTTGTTTCCGCCGAATCAGCAACCTCTTTTTCTTGTCTTTGAATCAATATGGACTATCACTTTAAAGCAACTTTATATCAAGGTAACTTATTTCTTTCAAAGAGAATCTCTCGATTGGTTCAACTGCAGTTCAACTGCAGTCGAAACAACAAACAGTTGCATTCTTAAATACTTTACGTTTAAATATTAATTAAAAATATAAAATTTATATAACGGTTTAACCTGAATCTCTGAGCCTTCGTGTGAAGCTCGTTAATATCAAATAAAAAATAAAAAATTCAAAAATTCAGAATAAACAAATTACTAAACTGACGATAATTTTAATATCTACTACCAAAACAAACTTGTACGACAATAGACTACAAATACGGTGCACAAAAGGCTACGCACTAAAATATTTAAAAAGGTGAGGGAAAAGGAGGATATCAGTGCAGGGCCTATAATTGTAAAAATAAAATATTCAAGTTTAGTATTTATATGCAAATGTATTGCCACAAAACGATGTACAGTATAATAGGTAATTGCGACAACTACCATTACGAGTATTAGGATGCGTGACAAAAATATTGAATCAAATATGTATAATACTAGAAGAAATCCCTTGTGATATCCCGAATCCTCATTTTATCCCCTTTAACTCACGGTCTCGTATGTATGTCACGTACGTAACATAATGCTCAAGGGAAGTAAACTCTCTAAAAATTCATACAAAATTCATAAAAAAATTTTTGATCAAACAGCGTGCTTAACTAGCGTATTAACATTTGCCAAATATTAATGTAGACCGTACCTGTGTTGTTATAACTCTTTTCAACAATCATCGTTATATTATACCTTAACAAATTTCTCTCGATTATCTCGCCGATATTATGATATTTATAACTGATATACACATTGCTATATAATATATATAAAATTGAAATATTTGTTTATTTAATACGCAACTTGAAATACGAATCGCAACCCGAGCATGTTCAACACCAATCGATCGTTCATATATCCCTGAGATTTCTGACGTAAATATTGTTTTTGCTTTTCATAATAAATATAACATAAAATATAAAAAGATATATAATAATAAATATAGAAAGTATAATTTTTATTTCTTCCTGCGACCAGCTAAAAATATAAGCTAAAATATTATTCGATTTTTCATGTGTGATTAAACTAGAGACTTTTCGACCAAATTAACTGTTTCTTAGAGAAACACGTTCTATAAAAAAATATTAATTAAACACGCAAAATATTCTTGGAACATAATTGCATATTTAAGAAGGATTATATATCAAGATATTTGCGTGGTGTGTAGCGACAACTCTCGCGCCAAATTATATATAGAAATAATCCCGTGAAAAAGACGCTGTTCTTTGTAAAAAAAAAAAAAAAAATAGTATAATAAATTAAAGGATTTTTATAGCTAAACTGTGATTGTACGATATGGAATATGGAACATATCGATGTATATAGTGTTCAAAAATGTATCAATTAACGCACGAATGTCTCGAGAATTAGACAAGATATAAAAATCCGACTTTTTTGTTTATAAATCGTATATTTTTCAAAGACACATTTTGATAAAAAAAAGTTTGACTTCTTGGTAGGAGCTTCAAAATGAAATAAAGATCAATTTATTTGTTAAAACCCTAATTTTTCATTTACATTTATAGGGCTTCTACCGACAAAAATTCAATTATCACTTACCAAAATTATTAAAAATTATGACTTTTTGCACTTTTAGGCGTATTTTTTAAACATCTCTTCTCTCATCTACTATCATTCTCCCTTTCATCCCTCTCTCTTTCTCTCTCTCTTCCCCCTCTCTTTATTATATAAAAAATATTTACATATATTTAGTCTTTCATATAAAAAAATAAAAAAAAGAATACAAGGTAATAAAAAATATAATTAAAAGGAATGAATAGAAAGCTTGCAAGCAAGGGGATGCTTTCCTCGCGCAATTATCGTGACCGAGTCATGCCGCTTGGGGTCAATAACACTCAATATTCCCCTAGACGCTACCCTAACCTTCGGTTAGGGGGTAGCGTCTGTACTCCCATGTCCAGCAATGGGGGAAGTAACCACGTGAAATACCACGTATTCGAGGAGGGTGGATCACACGGTGGTAATTCTTGGAACGATCGATCGGAGTTGCATGGATCGTGGATAAACGTCTAATAAATGGACGCGCGGAGGCGCGTCCCTTCTCGTATATGGCCGCTCATCGAGATTCGTGTCACAATATATTTTCTTTTAATTCATCGCTCACACTCACCAGATATTGCGCGTAATGTTTATGCTTAACGAAGGAGGAGGAGCGCTTCTTCTTCTTGCTGGCGTTAGCGGCGACCGAAGTGGCGAGGGTGTAGAGCTTGTCGCCGGGCTTCTCCTTACGGGGCGTTGATAGGTTCGACTTGTTCGCGGGCATCGTTCGCTCACTTCGTTCCAGTTTACTTTCCCGTCAACCGGCGGCAGTGGCGGCCTACAGTTGCACGATGACCCGTATCCGTCAACGACGATCACTGTGAACGAGATTAGCGGTCCAGCGATGAGGGAGGAGAAGACGATTGATAACACGACCGAAACTTTCCTACTCCACTCTATACTATACAGACTGTACGAAGGTACACGTGCGCGTCGCTGTGTGCGCGCTTATGACGCAAGTTCGGCTATATTCGGCTGTGTTCGGCCCGAAGCCACGCCTCCCGTACTGCCGTTCGGTGAACCGCCAAATCATTTGAATTTGTGCCGCTACTGAACAGATAAAAATCGGATTGAAAAAAATTTTTTAATCTTCTCATGTGTACACCTAAATACACAGACTGATATATATGATCTAATATAATGATGCATAAATGATTTAATTTGGAAAAGAAATAAATTAATAAATCGTCCTGCTCGTACTAGCTATTCAGAAATTATGGCGATCAAAGTCTCACTACAAATGTTTTCAAGCGTTTGCTTGACTAATTAGAAGAAAGAATTTTACAAATTGAACAATCAAAAATCATTTTGAAGTATTTGTAGCATCGCGTTAAATGCACTCTTCATTCTCTATGGATATACTTATAAGTAAATAGCGTTTATTCAATGTCAGCTTAATTTAAATTATTCTTACTTAAAAACTTTGCTCTCTCGTAATTTTATCTTAAAATTAGGAAAAAATTGCTTCTTCTAACACAAAAATTGCACTGTACGTTTTATGTGCGCAAATTGAAAAAAAATCTTGTACATGTATCACACACACATACACATTTCTAATAAAAATTATAAGAAAAAAGATAATTTATTTATTAATTATTTTTTCGTAATGTTTATAAACATTTATTCATGAACTATTATAAATTTAAGAAGCATTAATACTTTTTACTGTTTAAAATGCATTTCCAATATATTGAAAATATATTGGATATAAAAAATATATCTATAATATAACTGACATGAACTATAGTTCTTCAGTACTATCAGTACATTTCAAAACATATCCCTAATCTATTGTTTAAGTTACACTTTCTGCACTTTATTTATTTCATTTTATTTTCTTCCTTTAAAAATCAAACAAGTATACTTGTTTATTTTTTAATGCAAAGAGTACAGAAAAATATAAAGAGAGAAAGAATAAATGCTAATTAAATATTAATATCTTTATTACTAATTGTATTTTATGTATCTACTTATTTTATTTATGTCTTACTACAGCGAACATTCGTTCCGGTAGTAAGCAACTATTAGAAATGTAGCACAGGCCAATGCCAGCAATAGCGGCGTTCAATAAATAATCGACATTCAAAATGTGAATCTAATTATTACTATAAATATTGGATACATTATAGATAGTATTATAACATTAGATAATTGAGGGAATGGACGGAATAAAGGCACAATTCTACTTCGGCCCTTTTTCTAGCAATTAGCTTTTTCATGTAATATTGATCGTAATAGAAAAGTATTGTAACATGTAACTTCTTAAAGACATTACGTAAATTCATTCGATACTGTACTCATTTGTGTATAATAAAAAAGTAGCAAATTATTTTAATTTTTATTAATATCAAGATTTTACAATTAGGCCTTTCCATCCATCCCCTTAATTAGAGTTATACATGCTATATTAAATCTATGATTATCTAGAATAATAATATAGAAAATCAACTATATCTGTCTAAAGTTTTTAAGTCTTTGGAATCAAAAACTCAAGATCTGTTCGCGACACTCGCGTTGTTTGAAATTCTCAAAAAAGTTTGCGCTCAAAATGAGATAAATATATGTTTGAGTATTGAAGAGAGAGAAAGCGAAAATGCTGACCGAGTGCAAAAAGTGCAAGCAATGCGAACAGACCTTAAGTTTCTCATACGGGCGCGTCAATCGCCGCGCTCTTATTGGTTGCGTGCTTGTTGTCAGAAGCGAATAGCCGCGCGGCATCGTGCGCGCGCGCGTGCAAGAGAAGAAGAAATTTCACACGGGACGGACGGAGAGGCGGAAGAGGTGCTGGCGGCCGCGGGTGAGTGAAGGAGGAGAGTGAAGAGAAGAGGAGGAGAAGGAGCGACGCGGCGCAGCGGCGGACGGAGACGGTCGACGCATACGCAGGTTGACCCGTGTTTCTGCGCTCGAGCGCGCCCGTTCCGCTCGCGAATCGCGATTCCCCATCCCCGCTGGCAGGTCAGACTTCACACCGAGTCGCTGCCGTTCTGTGAATCGGAGTATTGCGTTCTTGGGTGTCGCGTCCGATCGCGAAGCGCAGTGCTGTGCGTGTCACGCGCGCTACCGTTCGTGGGGGAAGAAAAGAGTGCGGTGCGATTCGTACCGATACATACGTAAGGTTGAGGCGAGGTGGTATGATGGTCTGATCGCGGTCTCAACATGACCGTGGATTTTGTCGACTACTTTTGGGTGAGTGATCTAAAAAGTGATCAATATGTTCTCTCTTATTGCCTCTTTACTTTTTTTTTCCTTCCTCCTGTACCGCGTCTGTCTCATTTCCTCCACGGACGAACGCGAAACGTCACTCTCACCCAGTCAGTCAGCGCGCGTGAATTTAGGTTATGTCGCGAGAGAATGTATTCGTCCGCCGTGATCTCCTCGCCGTCATGATTCTCTTCGACCCTGCCCCATCCTGCGTCCTTGTTATCCTTTACGATGCTCCGTTAATGCAATCTCTTTCTCCTTCGTGCCCTTCCTGTCTGTCGTTTATCGTTCCCTCACGTTCGTTACATGCCGAGACGTTTTATTGGCTTTTGACACACACTTTCTCTTCCCCTCCTTTTCCCTTTCTTCTTTCTTCTATCTGTCTTCGTTCTTCTATCTCCGCTCCTTCTATTTTTTCCGTTTCTCTCCTTTTCTCATTATCCCTCTTCTTTCTGTTTCCTCCCCTGTTTTTTCTTTTTCCTCCTCTATTTCTTTCTTCTTTCTCTCGTTTCTCTTCTTTCTCCTTTACTCCTTTTTCTTTATCCTCCTTTTTCTTTCTTCCTCTTCTCTTTCCTCTTTCTTCCTTTCCCTCCGTTTTTCTTTCTCCCCTCTTTTCTCTCTCTTCCCCTCTTTCTCTCCTTCCACCTTTACCTCTCATACGTGCATTTGCACTCTCACATCTCGCATGTGAGTCGATTCATTGTTTGAGAAAAAAAAAACGCGCGTGGAAATAATATCTATTTAACATGTGCGTTGCATTCCTAAGCAGCCTGCCGTACGCGAACTGGCGAACTGCAAAGTCCGGGCAACGCGTTTTTATGTACGAGGTCGAAGGACATCTGCCGCATGTCGGTGTTTCTTTCGCTGTATTTATACCGTCCCGCAATTAGCCTCCTCTAATTGCAGGCGTATTCACGCACGTTCTTTGCAAGGTGTATCTCAACGAGGATCTTCAGTCGCTGAAGATTGCACGCAAAAGAAATTTTTGCCAGGTCATATCAAGCTCGCGACCGAGAGACGTTGAATCTCTCCCTCTCAAAGTCAAATAGACATTGCTCGTTTAACTGCTTAATTGCTCAATATCGTTCACAATGTTTGGTTTATATTGCAATGTTTGATTTATGTAACCTTCATAGAGCGGTATTCATAGTCTGATATTATATTCAAGCTCATCTTAAGTCTGGTCATGGACACTCTTGACACATCCAGCTAGTAAGTGAAATGAATGAAATGATTGTAAGCATCTCGAGATTGTATTTAAAGATAATTTCGAGTATAATATCGGACTATGAACGCTAGTGGTAAAGTTTTATAAGTGTATTTTTATTATTAAAATACATGTATTTTTATATATATGTATAATATATATTATGGATACTTATACGTTAACAGTAAATTTAAAGAAAATGCATATAGACTTTTACTTGTTTGTATGTTTATTATTGAAGTAAAAAAGCACAAAGACACTGGCTGCGTTCAGCAGAGAAAATTAATCAGTTAGCGCCTAGTGATTCTTTAATATGATTGGTTCTTGCCTTTAGTTCTTCGCAAAATCTAAGTGTAGGATCGTACTAAAGAATCGTACTAAAAAATCACTAAGCGCTAACTCATTAGTTTTCTCTGCTGAACGCAGCCATTCTGCATTTAGCAGAAAAAGCAGCTTTGTAATTGTTGTAAAATTCTTTGATATCAATTGGTTTTGCTTAGTTCCTCACTGGATCTAAATGTATAAGACCGATTGCACTAATATTATTTTAACTTTAAGTGAGGCTTAAAACTCCCTTCCTCTCGGTGTCTCTCTCAGCTTTAGAAAGAGAAAGAGAGAGAGAGAGAGTTTTAAGCCTCGCTTAAAGTCAAAGTAACACGTTGGTGCAATCGGGCCTAAACCAATTAAAGAATTTATTAAGCAATAGAGAGAGTTACAAAGTTGCTCTTTTTTTTTTAACGCAGTCGTGTTAAAAGTATATAAATCTGACTGCGTATATTTCGTCATGAGAAGGCTTTTTTGAGGATATTTATTTGACCAATGTTACATATTTATCTACAACTCTGTCTCTTAGAGCGCACATTGTCGATAAGATAGTTGTCATTTCCTTTTTTTAACACTGCGAGTATCCCGTATATGAGATCATTTCCAATGCGATGTAAAATATTAGACAATGGCTGGCTGCGGAAGATTCTTTTATAATACAATTATTACTTTACAATACTTTTATATCATAAACGTGACGTAAAATATCAGACGAGTTGTTTGCGAAAGATTCTTTTGCAATAAAATCAAAGCAGAAATTGAGACGTATAACTGCCGCAAGTAATCGGTACAATAGGATGACAAGGGCAATAATATGTAATGACAGCTTATTACGACGTCACTTAAGCGGTTCTGCTCAATGTGGATTTACCGCATGATCAGAGTTCAAGTGTTAAACGGCTAAGTGGTCTTAAGTACCATTCCGATCTTTCAGTCGTAGTTTTCTAATTACAAAACTTTTTTTAAGGATTTTTTCTGATAGAGAAATAATTCAGCTATCTAACTTTTCTCTATCCTTTGTGCTAATTTTCCAACTTTTAAATTTAAAACGCGCACATTTACATGTATATGCCACATTTGAAATTTTAATTGTAGGTTCTCTGATAAATGTGAAGTCGATTTTTTTCTTAGCGAAAATGTCAAGCAAAATCGTTATTTATCGCAATTTTTTATTTGTCGTCGTGTGTCTTTATAACTAAGTTTTGAATTGAAATTCTATTAAAATTTATTAACTCAAGATTATGATTTCGTTATCTGCCTCTTTTAATTAACCGAAAGTATTTTTCAATCGCTAGCAACTTGAAAATTATTAAGAATTATTTGATTTTGATATTTTCATTGAGGAAAAATCAGGGTTGGCACAGAAAAACCCAGTTTACAAAAACCCAAATACAAAAATCCAAATACAAATTACAAAAACCCGAATGCATGTCAAATTTCATTGTTTTGTATAATATTAATATACCTTCGCACATTTTTAAACAAAAATTCGATAAACTAAAAAAATGTTCGTGTTTTTTGACCTTTCTAACTACTAATTTTGCTTAGCAATCGAGCTTGATATTTTATTTTTATATATTTCAATTCATTTATGTTAGTTTAATTATAATTAAACATTGGAAAGAAAGATTTGAAGTCGTATTACAGGTTGAACATAATACATTTAACATTACGAATAAAATTATATAAAATTGATAAATCTTTAACGTCATCAAGTGAATTTAACTATTTCGTCGTTGGATAGTGAGAAAAAGCTGTCTTTTTCGAAAATTTTCAAAAGAAATCGAATAATGTTTTACCAAATTATTTCAAACATACTGTGGTAATAAATTAGATGGAAAAAAAAAACATTAATTGTCTATCAAGAGAATGTATTGATCTATATAAATCAAATATTTCTAATTAAAAAATTTTTTTTCTTTGAATGATATAGTATCTTATTTAATTTTTGATTTGCCTTATGTTTAAATTGTAAGTTGTGAAAGAAATTATTAGAAAAATGTGATAAAAAACATTATTAGAAATACATAATTTTAAAAATGTACCTGTGATATGGCTCTTATCAGTTTACAATTAATATCTATCCAACGTTTCAAAGTTAAAGCCTCATGATCACCGAAGTGTTGGTAAATAAAATCAAGATAATAATGAAATTTAAATGGAAAGTTATTAGAATGTATTGTACGACCCGCGTGCAAATAAATGGAAATGCGTAAAATATCTAGTTCGAGATTGAAGCAAAAATTAGTAGTTAGAAAGGTCAAAAAATACGAGCAACGTTTATTGGATCTTTAAAAATACACTATTTTATTACAACATACATTAAGAATTAAACTAGTTTTTTATCTATAAATTAATCGGAAACTTGTTGCAATGATTGCTTAACATAAATGATATTAATGAAATGCTGGTCTTAAATCCTGGTAGTATCTGTTGGACGATTTTTTGAGATTATATTTTTGTCGAACAGACTACTACACTTTTAAAACAATAGATGACTGCTAATAGAGTCCTAGAACAAAAACCCACAAACCACAAAATCCACAAAAACCCCCAAAATTTAGGTTTTTCTGGAAAAAACTGGGTTTTTACCAACCCTGGGAAAAATTGATTAATTTATTAGTGTTTACCAGAAATTTATAGTTCCACATTAAAATTAAAGTAGCTGATGTTGTATAAGAATGTCATATATGTATACAAATATGTTATTATTATGTATACAAATAATATTAATTAAATTAAAGTACTTATTCAGTCTGTTAGGTAAGAAAATGTAATTTTGGAAATCAATTAAATGAAATTGTTTTATCGTTAAAAATATATTTATTTGTAAAATTTTTTATTTTTTGTTATTTATATAATTTTATGTTCTGGAAACAATATGACAATTTTTTACTTCTTAATATTTTCCACATCAAATGTTTATCGCCACATTTTGAACAATATGCATCATAACTTTTAAAAACTTGATCTGAAATACTAAATCTAAACACCTTTTTTAATATATATTATTTATTAAAATTTGTTAAAGACAGATTTAAATATTATGTTTCACAAGAATCATGACCTTTTTCAACTTCCTAAAATTAATTTTTTTTTTCAAAATATCAATTTTGGTGGAAAGTTAAAATTTTAACGTTTAGTTTTACCATATTATGACAAATGGTACATATCTACAAAGAAATTTGTTTTGTATTTCGAATCAAGCCTTTGAACTTTGTATGAAAGATGTGAAGAGAAGTTAAAAATTTTTCTTTATTTTATAATTTTTTAGACTTGTAATTATGTGTACAACTGCAATTTTCAATATCAAATTGTCGTACATTTCGTTTAATTCATTCTCAAAATAATATTTCCTCATTGAACAATTAAAAGGTTTTTGAAGCAATTAAATTAAAGTGAATATCGTTTTAAGAATTTAATAAATCAAATTTTATTACTGAAATAAATATATATATAAACTATTTTTTTTTATTATTTAAGGGCGAAAAGAATAATGGATTTGACGTGTTGTATCATAACATGAAGCATGGTGTAATCGCCAGCAAGGAATTGGCTGAATTTTTGCGAGAAAGATCAGCCATAGAGGAAAACAATTATAAACTTCTTAGTAAGGTAGCGAAACAGGCGAGCAATAGCACGCAAGGGACATTCGCACCTGTCTGGGCCGCTTTGAGAGGTGCCGCCGAAAAACTCGCCGTTTTACATTTTCAAATGGCCCAGCGGGTGTCCGAACTCATAAAAGATGTGTCAAAATATGCGGACGAACTGCACAAGAAACATAAGGCTGTACGTAATTACATTTTCCTATTTATAATTCGTTGATTAATTGTATTTTTTTATGGAAAAATCTTAATATTTTTCTCATTAATTTGATTGCGATCTTACACAGTAAAATACGGTATTATCTTTTATTCACAATTGCCATACTTTGCTGTACAATATGCTATTAGATATGTATTCCATAAATTATCAGTCTCCGCCCACAGTTGGGTCAGTAGGTTCTCATCATCAGACAATCAAGTCGGCAATGTGCAGAGGTCTTATCAAAGTGTACACATAAATATGATTAATTGCACATGCAAATCAAATTGATTCGCGTTAATTTTTAATTGGAATAATTTAACTAAAGAAATGACATATCGACAACATCTAGGTGAAGGAAGAAGAATCGTCTACTTTAGAAGTTGTACAAAGTATACAAAGCATTACGGTAACGTTACATAAGGCGAAAGACATGTGTATGCAAAAACGCCTCGAATTAGAGAAATTAAGGAAGGACAATGCCAGTCAAAGGGAGCTGGAGAAGGCAGAGGGCAAGTTCAAAAAGGCACAAGATGATTATAGGACGCTGGTGGACAAGTACACGGTCATACGAAACGACTTCGAGGCAAAAATGACTCAAGCTTGCAGGGTACTAATTCTGGATTAAAATGTAGAAGTTAGGCTTTGCGAGATAATATTGCTGCGCAAGCGATTAGCGAAGCGTACTAATCAATGTACGTTTTCGTTACCAAGCGGTTCCAAGATGTGGAAGAGACGCATCTGAAGCACATGAAGGAATTTCTGAATACGTACGCTGATGTTTTGCAAACCAATCACGAGCAAGTCGGCCAGGTTCATATCGACTTCAAACGGCAATGCGTCGATATGACGGTGGAGAAGTTATTAGAGCAATTCGTTCAGAGTAAATACACGGGTTTCGAAAAACCAGGTAAAAAGAGTATTTAAAAGATTTTTTTTTTCATCTCTATTCCTCAGTATCCATGACATGTCTGTAAATCAGGTGTGATTGAATACGAGGAAGTTATGACGAGTTTAGCGGAAATGACCAGCCACTCTCAGTCAGAAGGCGGCGTAGAGACACCTAAGGAAACGTCGAAGGGCACCAACGGCGAAACAGGCGTAGCCGGTAACAGTCACAGTTCAAAAAAAGATCAGGGATTAAAGGGGGAGGGTAGTACTTTGAGGGTACTGGACGGGGAAAGGGGAAGGGTGATATTGGAAAAGGATAGAGAAAAAGAAAGACAGAAGGAAAAGGACAGAGAACTGTCACATGCACAAACCACCAAGGCTTCCCGCCGTACTACCTCGCTACTCAACCTGTTCATGTCCAACTCCCATGGTAGGTTTCTTTCTCTATCTCTCTCTCTATCTCTCTTTCATTGAAGTTACACGAACTTTTTTAAAGTTTCGTTATCTTTTTAATTGCAATAGTTTGAACCTACCTTGGCTTTGATGCAATGAGATGCTACATTTTATACGAGACATGTTTTTTTCCATTTTTTGAAACATTTTACATCACATCGATGCACTTTTACATCTTCAAATTGTTACGAAAGGCGGATACGCTTTTCGTCCTTTTTGACGAAATTAATTTTGCAATCGTCCAATATAAATATTCGTAAAACAAGGCATAACATTGCATATGTTTAGGTAGACTTTTTTTTATCATTTTTAATTTTATATCCGTTAGTATACCATCATTGATCACATTATACACTTGCCCAATTGAATTGCAGCACTCGATCACAGATATATCAATTCGAATATGATACGCAGACAATTTTTATTGATTTATTTATGCTTATGTGGTTGTTGTGTTATACTTGCTTATGCGTAACGATCTAACATTAGGTGGAGGATGACATATAGAATACAGCATTGTGTTCCAGGGGGTTTGTTTTTTTATTTTAATTTTAATTCTAATTATACTCTTGTATGTATATTACAAATTACGTATTTATATATATTATGTATGTATATTACATGTCAAGGGATATATCATACGTACTTTATTATAAAGGGCTATACTACTTTATTGTTTCGTTCATCCATGAAAAGTAAGCAGAGGAACAATGAATTTGTTTGTGCAGTTAATTATCGTGTCAGACAGAAAATTTATTATAACTATGTATTTTAATTTATATTTTTTTAATATTATGATATTTAATTCTGTCTCCGATTTTTGCGTATTTTGCATACAGTTGCTCTTATGCGTCGAATATTATTACAACTGTATGTCCAGATGCGAAACTATATGTGAATAGAGATTATGTGATTATTTAAAATATTCTCACCCCTCTGGAACGCTCTAAAATGCCATTGAAAGTTGCGAAGGTCATTAAAATTTGAATCGGTACAACTAACGTGCATAATAGTGCGACATGGAGCGAAAGAAAAAAGGGGCCATCAATTGATGGGGAGGTATTCAAAGACGTGAGAATGATGAGTGTTGTTTCAGACAAACAGAAGCAAGCAGGGTCGTCTGGTTCGGCACCTGCCACCCCTCAAGGGAACAACCTGCCTCCTGCTGTTCCACCTCCCAGCATCTCCAGGAACCCTCTCAGAGGATCTAAATGTAACAATTTACATTTTACTCCTATACCTCCTCTACCATACCCTCTGACTTTGTTGTTAGAATACAGTATACAACATACATTAGAGATTACTGATACTGACGTTAGCTGCCGAGTATACGTTGATAAAATAATCATATTCTGTATTTAATTTTCGCTGATACGACAATTAACGATTGTCATGCTTCTGTTCGTACGGTTTCTATTTATCTCGTTCTCTTTCTTTTTATTAAAGATATTTAAAGAGTATGAAACGTAAAATAACTTTGCACACAATTTTTCAACTATTGTCACAGTTGTCACTTTTTTAATTGAGGATTTTATTCAGACAATCTATTATGTGTTGGCTCGAATATGAATGATCAATTATTAATTTGAAAATTTAATGTGAAAATATTTATCGTAAATATTGACACATAAATTCTCAGATATAAACTTATTCCGTATTTATGATTTTTAAAGATATTTTATTTCATAATTTGTAATAGGATCAGTCTTATTCGAGCATTTCCTATGTAGCTCTTTATCTCTATAATATTTCTCTATCGGTTGTTCTCTCTTTATGGTGCTCGGTGACAAAGACATTATTTCTTTTTAAATACCTCTCTTATATCTTATTGAACAGAACGTAATATGGTTAAATAAATTATCTACTGACTTATAGTGGTTGCGCGTATTATGATTCCTCCACTGTGCTCACTTTTAGAACAGCGATGTACGTATACTAACATTGTCTAAACGCTTTAAATTAATGTTACAAATATATCTTTCATCAAACAAATCATTTATTTTAATGTAACATTAATTTCTGCTTCATATGTAACATCCATGCAAAATATTTCTTCACTTTGATTTATTTCCGCGTTTGAAATGGATTTAAGACTGAGAAGATATTTTGGATTAAAGGAAGAAATATTTTTTGTTTGCATTTTAACATTAAAAAACGCTTGAATAGAATATTGGCACTATCTAACATTAGAAATGTATGGGATTCTAATTACTTTCGTATTTTCATAAAGTTTCATCTATAAATTGTTTTTCTAACAATCCTTTCTGTGGGAATATACATATATTTTTCGATGGCGACATACAATTTGCATCAATTTTTACACAACCACGATAAGAACATCTATAAAATATTTGTACATATAATTTTCTACAGTCAACTATATTATCGAGTGCATTCGGTTTATTATGAAATCAACATTCGCTAAAAAAAACTTCGAACTTTTATATATATATTTTTTAATATAACCATGGAAGATTAAAGATTAAATAACATGTTGTTAAAACATGGGTATGAATGTCGTAGATTTTAATGGATGTGTTTAACATAGCTTCACTTTTGTCTTTCCGTTTATTTTTTCCGTCTCTTTATCTTTTTTCCGATAAAATCATGAATAAATACATGGATGGGTTATACAATCGCGGTACATACAAGCAGTCATATACATCTAACTTTTTTACATGTCATAAATGATCCAAATGCTAACACGTACCACTAATGACCGTCCTGAATAGACTTGTAATTACATGGATTGCAGCATATAATTATATTTCTAAAGTTCTTTCTGTAACATCAATGCAGTGAGCTAAAAAGAAAAAGAAATATAACTAAACTAAAGGGAGTTGGACTTGAATAATGTTGAGATACAAGAGCGGGGTTGGCTACTGACGGGGGCCTCAGGTGAGCCGTTTTTATAAAATTCCTAATTCGCATGGCTCACGTGTTTATACTTACATTTATTTTCCAAGTGCAGGAATATCTTTCTTTCTTTTCCAATAACGTAATATTGATTCTGAAAACAACTATTATTGCGAACTATGTTCTCGTCGATGACAATCATTCCCGTAGCATCTTCGGCAGCATTTACATTCATTTTATTTGATGGATTACTTTTTTATCTTATAGAATATTTTTATATCTTATAGAATATTTCTTTTTCTGTGAATTTACTCCTCTAAATATTTATTTATTTAATGTCTGAGACTATTTTTGCATGCAACGTTAGATTAGCTTGCAGAGGATGTATATTCCTCTGTGTATATAATCTTCCAAAGAGAGACATGCACGGATAAGAATGTTCAAAACGAAATGCGTTTATTATAGTGTCAATGTAGATTTAGTAATTGTTAGAAAAACAATTTAAGAAGAGAGTATACGATGCAGATACTGTAGGATTTTTGATGGTGATGGTGCGTGGGATATCTTCATATTTCTACTAACGTGACGTGCTCTACTCCACTACTGAATTTTATTTTCTGTATACTTCACTCTTTTATCATCTGCCTTCGTTCGACGTAGGTATTCACTTTGTTAGTCGTTGTTTTATGAAACGCTGACATGCGTTCCCTCGAAAAGGTAATAAATACTTGTAAAGATATTGAGTTGGAATACAAATTCGTAGCGCTACGAACTTCAAAATACAAGCTGTAACTTCGTTAATAATGAAGGAAATTTAAATTTAAAAAAGAGGTTTTAAAGATTAAAGTCTTTACTTTCTGAAAGGTCTTTTACCTTATTGAAAGATCTTTTAAGTTTCTGTGAATTTGATCATTTTTACAAATAGAAAACTACAAGCTGAACAAAATGGGAATTTTTTTATTTTAAAGGCCTATCATATACTAAAAAAAATCTTACAAAAAGTTTCAACTTTTTAACATGAGAATTTAAAGGTTTTTTTATAAGATCATTTTAAAAATGTTCCTAATTTTTTTGTTACTGAGTTATCGCTGATTAAATAAAAGGAGCATTTTGACTCTGATTGTAACTCCGTTCAAAGTTATCGCGCGCGTGTACCGCAATTAAAAAAACAGATTCTTAACGCTGAAACTCTGCTCTATCGAATAGTATAATTGCTAAAATTTTTCAAAAACACGTAAATATGATACAAATGAAAAAGCGACTACGAACTTTTGTTCCAATCCAATACATTAGAAATAACGCTACGATTTCTTTATAATGATGTAATTTAAACAGACGTAATTTAAATCGAGACATATTTGTTTTAATATAGTCGCAACAAATTGATTTTTGCAAGGAAACTCGTGTCAGCCTCATCAGAAAATATAGAAGTTAGTTAATTAATTAGAAATGCATACAGGAATGCTAGTTAATACGACGTACGTCGATTTGTTTCGTATTGTTTAATCATGCTGTGTTACATTTTGATCACTTGGAAAGTAAATTCTTTAATCTTAATTTCTCATTAAAGTTTTATAAATGTATATTATGTACTGCCCATTCAAATGCTACAAATGTTAGAATGAAATATAACAATTTGTATAACTTTTTTTTATTACAAGCAACAGCAGTTCTCGTTCAAACTTCTGTAGATTCACACTGTAGATTCGAATAGATACATATTCGTGTAGATAGTAATGCAACTATGTAGATTTTGCTTTTTATTTTATTTATACATAATTTAGTTTTATTATTAATAGAAATACCATCTATTCTATGATGGTTTTTTAATGCCGGATTTTTTTCTATTATATTTCCATAATATCAATATCAAATCATATAAATATCTTATTTTCCTTTGTGCAAAATTCTATTTCTGCAGTAGTAAATGATAAAAATAGATGTTAAAATTTATTTCTAAATGTACAATTCATAAATATTTGTAGTGAATTTAAGAATAGTACATTAATTTCGCAGATACAAATGAATTCATAATTTGGTGTAACTGTAAGAGTAATTTGCTTAAAGTATACGTTTAATAAGTAGCTAGTATATATATCACAGTACATATACCGTCCTATTGTCTACATTTGGGGTATCCACGACCAACAGGGTTTCTACGCAGTAGAAGAGAAAAACGAAAGGAGAAGAAGGCGAAGAAGAAGAAGGACCTCATGGATACAAGCAGCAATAAAGAAGAAAAGTCTGACCTGTCAGTACATGCATGCACAGCAGACCTAGTGCACATAGAGTCAGTTTCATAACCAGCAGATAAAGTCGATCTGTACTCTAAAAAAAGTGATGTACATATTTAATTAAGATTTCAACGTAAATTAAATATACTTTTGCTGGATGTGAATCTTAGACTCGGAATGCTTTGTTGTTGGATATTCTATTTGTTCGTCTAAAATATATTACATATTATAATTTTTTTATCGATTATTATCAATCACAATATACAGCATACATTTAAAATATTTTGAACATGAGTCTGCAAATGCTTTCTTTCCATATTACAGATGTTGAAAGTTGTACGTTGTATTGGATGTTAACGTTTAAATAAACTATTACGTTTGTCAGAATGATAGTCTGAAAATGTACTGAAACTAAATAGCCGTTATTTTATAAGTTCAGATAATCAGCATTTCGAAAATATTTTACTGGGCTATGAAACTTAGCTAAATTATATATTATTTCCTTTTTATAATATTTTTTTTATAAATTTACTTATATCCTATTTCTTCGAACTATATGATGATAAGTAGTTTCTCTTCTTCGGAATATTTATTTCATTCCGTTTATGCATTATATTCAAAATAATGGCTATTTAATTTCAATAACTTCCTGACTATTATCTTACAAGTGTAAATATCTTACGATGTCAGTATAATAGGATGTTCTAGGTAATGGTAATTAAATAATGAATAACGATAAGATATAAGATTGTGTACGTATAATTTTAATTTTCTTTATCATAGATATGATCTTTCCTGGACTATATTTTAGTTTATTTCGTTAATAATTACTTAAAAACAGATTTTGAGTTAATATCAAACAATAATGAAAAAAGAAACAATTTTTCTTAGTCATCAGGTTGATTTTTTATCTGGGTAAATCGGTATTGAATTTCTTTTGAAAGCCACGCCTTTATGTATATAAAGGTTAAAGAATTACAAAGCTCGAACAGAAAGCATTCATGGATTTATGTATAGCATTTTTTTTATCAGTGTAGAATACTTGATATTCGTCAACTTTAGTTATCTCACGTATCACGCCTATAAGCGCAACAGTTGTATTATTTTAGCATGCTTCTAGCATGAAAGAGTTTTTATTATGTATTGCACTGGGCCTGCTGGAACTTACAAAAGTATATTATTTTAAATGATTTTCACGAACGCAATAGGGAGGACAAAGAAGACAGCAGAAAGTCAGAAACGCCAACGCCGGAGGTGGACGAGGATGGTTTTTGTATTAGACCAAAGCCGGATCCGTGGGAAAACGAAAAGGGATTTTATTCCAGTTCGGATACTGATTCGGAAGATGAGAGGGAACGTAAGATACGAGTGGAAATAAAGCCTCTCAGCAATGGTGGTGCACCCATGAGCGCTAGCGTAGACGAATTGAGAGCGACAGTGGAAAATTTATCTTTATCACCTGCACCAACAGTAAGTTGTACTTTCTACTAAAAAATCTCATATTATGTGTTATACATTACAACTTGTAATTAAAACAATTATTCTATAGTTAGAAGAAGGCAAAAGTACGATATATACTATATTTAAATACTTGTCATACGATTTTATGTTTAAATCGTGAAATAATATTAATAGTATAAAATATAAAGAAACCGAGACGTATAAAATAATATCTTTATTTGATTATTAAATATTATAATTGTATATGTAATATCACATATAAAAGCTACTTCTATTATCCATGAGGAAATTTTTAATGAAAAAGCAATTTAAAACGTAAAATTATAATAGTATTATAATATATAAATATTAATATACAATGTATTATATGTAATATATGTACCTATATTATGTAGTATTTATTTTATTTACGTATATATTAATTTTTTTTTTAATATTATGTGTTAACTTCTTGATCTTTGTTAGATTTTTAATAAAAAAAAATGTCCCTTACAAAAACATTATCGATGTTGTATCTTCGTAACTTGCTTTTTTATGAGAAATTATCGTTTATCACAAATTTTTCTTACTCAAAATACATGTTATTAGAAAAAAATAATATGCCACTTCGTTTTTCTGATCACACATCATATTCGAACAGGGACGTAGAGGATCGAATACTGATTCCGATCATCATATGAAAAGGTCTCAGTCAGTGTCACAGCAATTAGGAGGTAAGCCAAGCTCAGATTTACTTGGCCTAAACTTGTTCAATCCTAGCAGTACGCCGTCGAGCGCGTCGACACCGACCGGTAGCCACCCTTACGCCCCGCTGCAGAGCCCACCGCCACTTTCTACATCGCCGACCCCGTCGCAGCCGCCGCCGCCACAATCTGCGCCGCCTACACATTCTCATACCCGATTTCCAGGTAAGCCCTATTAACGAGTTTATCTGCTTACTGAATGGTAGGAAGCTACAAATTCACTGAGTCATTATCAAACATATAAATTAACTTCTGCGAAATTTGCGACGCCAAATAACGGTCAATTATTTATTATGATACATATCTATATATATGTATGTGTGAAAAAAAGAATTAAGATATGAGTTACGAATATCGCTTATAGTAATGTACTAAATTGAAACATATCTTTTATTTTTACATGAAATTAGGAACTAGAGAGATAAGAATATTTGTAAAAAGAATAATTTTTTAGATGGGGATTTATTTTCGGAAGTTGGAGACATCACACCGGCCTTGCCACCCAAACAATCCGCATCCTCAACGCCGACGGGATCGATCGTAATACCCAGACCACCATCGCGCCGAGGAGAAGGTCCATCGCCACGCGGTAGGATGTCACCTGCGACGATATCTCGGGCTGATAGCGTTGCCAGCCTGGAATTTCGCACTGCTGGCGTGGGCGTGGGATCCTCGCGGGGACCATCTCCACTCACGATCGGCCTAGCAGACACCATTCCGTTGGCAGTCGCTTTCCATGAGATAGTGCATTCCTATTTCCGTGGCACCGACGAAACCCGATGCCAAGTAAAGCTAAGCGGTGACATGATGCTCTCGTTTCCGGCTGGCATCGTCACAGTCCTAGCGAATAATCCCAGTCCTGCCAAACTGACCTTCCGCGTGAGAAACACCAATAGGTTGGAGAGACTGTTGCCAAACAGCCAACTTATCAGCATGTAAGTCATTTTTACTAATCGCTTTAAATCGAAAGAAGGCAGCTTGGTGAAAGACGAGATTGCGTTTACAGGGACGCAACTCAAACTACCGTCGATAGTACAATCTTCGAATTCAACATGAGTGCCTTAACTATGTTGCTTCGGCGACAAGCTGAACAGAATCCCTCGGCCTCGTATTTCAATGTAGACATCCTCAAATATCAGATCAAATGCAAGGAAGGTGCTGGTTCGTGTCCTTTTCAATTGGTCGCATATTGGAAATGTGAGACGACCCACACCGATCTCAAGGTAAGATATTTGGCCATCTTTTTAAGAGATGCTTGAGTGAAACAAAAGTGACGATTTCGTCTATCTCACTTGATTTCGTAGCAAATTAATTTTTTTTCGATTCTAGATCGATTATAAATATAACAGTCGCGCCATGGCCTCGCCGAGCCCTCTACTGAATCTCCATGTTGCTGCGCCTATTGATGGCGGTTTTAAATCGTTCAATAGTAAACCGCCGGCACAGTGGTTGCCCGATACGAATCGCGTACTATGGAAATTTACGGAACTTTCGCAACACAGCGAGGGTAACGGAGTCGGATCCTTGAAGGCGCGAGTCGAGCTCGAACGCGGCCCAGGCAATCAGGGCACGATATTTACACAGTTCAATTGCGAAGGGACCACATTGTCGGGTGTCGAATTTGAGCTTATAGGATCTGGATATCGGTTGAGCTTGGTGAAGCGAAAATTTGTGTCTGGTACGTTAATTAAATAATCCGAAATTTTTTAATCATTGGATGATTGCGCAAAAAGTTATATAAAAAAAATATTTTTTGTGCTATTAAAAACATTTTTTATTATTTAACTAAAGCAACTTCCCAATTACCATTCTGTATCTTGTTTCAAAAATGATACTATTACAAAACTGCTTAAAAAAATTGGTTAAATATAAATTAAAATTAAAATATTAAATTTCTTTTAACTAAGTTTTTTATAAAAAGAATGTAAAGAGTTTCAGAGTCCTTTTACATATTATTTATTTATTAATTAAAAAAGAAACAATTGTCGAAAAACATAATCTTCATGATTTAACTTTCACTAGTTATCACAGTTTAAATTATTTCAGGAAAATATATATGCGACGGAGACTCAGATTCGCGTTCAAGGTACGCCGCACCGCCATCTAATGCAGATTGACGACTTCCAGAATGGGCGCCTCAATGGGAGAGCCAGCCCATTTAATATTGGTACTTGCTTAATCATTCACTGCCCATATCATTACTATCGATCGTTCATATTCCGGTTATGCATGGAGAAATCTGTTGGATACCAAAGTGTGCATCGGCCGAAGATTAAATGGATCTTTTTGTAAAAATCATGTACCGAAAAAAATAGATAGAGAAATCAGAAAAGGCGTCTTACAACCAAAGTGATACGACTTTTCCCATGAAACAAACGTGGTCCATGTTCTCTCTGCACATTCAACGCCGAAGTCTTTCAAGTCTTCATTTATATTAAGCCATACTATATTTTATCTCGATGGGAACATACAATTACATACAATAGGAAATTTAGACATAAGACGACGCGTTCGAAGCTAAATGTACTGCTATTAAGTGCAAGCCAATCCTTTATGACTTCGCGACTAGAACGAACAGGTAGAAACAAAAATCTAACTTGATGCAGGACACACTATGACGATTGTGTATTCTATGTGTTTTATATACAACTTGTATATTTTTTAATTTTTTATATATTCCCCGCATCAAGGTACTACTGTACTACTGTAGACTAATAATACTACTGTTTTAACGAAGTTTCTACGATAGAATACGACAAATATGCGAGCAGTCTTTTCTGTCGAACGAGAGAGATTCTCGCATGAAGATCTTTGGTGTCCAGCATACTCTCCGACACGATAACTTCCGCCATTTATCAATTTCTCTCTCTTTACATAATCAAAATACGTCATGACGTCTTTTTTTATTTTAATTCTCTATTAAAATAATGTACAACGCTCTTTATTGTTACGTTTTGCATTATTTTAATGCGATAGCATTATATATTGTTATGTTAGCATTATATATTGTTATGTCAGCATTATATATTGTTAATAACCGTGCGGAAGGAGAAAAAATATAAGCGACGATCAAGCATATAAATACCGATTTTAAGTACATTATATTTAGTATTTATACTTTGAAAGGTAGAGGCATATTGTTTACACGTGGTGAACGAGCCTTTCGGCGAAGAGATTCTGACACGTACGGTAATTTTTAGTTCATTTTTATGCGCGCGAAGATGATAATATTAAATAGTAAGCTGTACGATAAAACGCGAGTAAAAACTGTTTTACCGGTGGGGAAATGACGAGACAGCGAGAAGCGATAGCAAGAGAAATAGAGATAAAGAGTTTAAATCAACGATACTTTTTTAAACATTAGCACATGTTGGATGCGAAACGAATCAAATACGATTCTGTATTTTTGAATGTTAAAACACAATTTTGACGTCGATAACAGAATTTTAGCTTTAGGTATAGCTAACGGCGAACGAGGGGAGTCGTTTATCTAAATGTTTTAAACTGAGATTCTTAGTATTATACGTAAAATGCTGAAAGTTTCGTACCTATTGCGATTGTGGCGCGTTCCGTTTTCGCCTGTAAAAGCGTATTCTCGTTATAGTTATATCACACTTGTTCACACGTCACATCCACGGTTGCCTCCTCTTCGATTTTCGGCCAGAGATTCAAATTCTGATGACCTTTTTAAGTGCGCGCGTCGATAATAACAACTTTTTTCTTTAGAGAAAATACCATAAGAAAGTAATTTTGAAACAGTAATCGATCTCTGGCAAAAGAACCATTAATCTCCAACGGAACATTAGTCGAAAGGTGGCAATCGTGATTACATTCATTGCTTTCTACAAATTGATTAATTTAATCAATTAAATTACAAGATATCACGGACTAATGTTAAGACATTTTATACAAGACATTGATTCTCAATAAGTAAGTCAATTTCCTGAAGGCATTATTAAATAGTCTATTTATTTGTATCACTACTTTTTATCTCATTAATTGTGACAATCGAATGTCCCGAACTAGATTGATCCAATAATTGATTTGACAAATTTAATTCATACGCAAGATATATGTTACATTCATATTTTTGAAAAAAAATAATGATTATTGATTGTGATAGTAAATTATTTAATGTCGTGCAATATAAATTGGTTTCAAAAATAATTTTATTTTCTCTAAACATATCTTTAAATTATCTATTGTGATGGTATATTTAACGCATTAAAAGCTATTATTATTATATAGACGAACATGGTTAAAGCAAAATTATTTTTATTGTTTATCGAATACACACCCACACACACACACACACACACACACACACACACACACACACACACACACACACGCGCGCGCGCGCGCGCGCACGCACGCAATATACACGCACGCATACATACACAATTTTTCTCTGCTAAGAATGAATTTGTTGGCCGTTAATGAATTAAATGTCAATCAATCTTTTATTGATACAAATTTTTTCATGTTTATGAAGTAACAAAATTATTCTTCGTATCATTCGTTTCTTCGAATATTTTATTATATCTGAATACACTTCGAAAAACGTGGAATTAGTTTTTTACATATGCAACGTATATGTATATAAGATCATGAAATAATGTTACTCTTGTAAGAAGTCTGATCCAAATCATACAGACCGGCGCACTCGATATTTTCTTCCGTTTTACATCGACGACAAGCGGTAATCGCTGTCTCTAAGAGAATTTAATTCTCCTAGGCTGAAACTTAAATCTTATCAATAATAGACAAAGTTCGTTCAGACAACACCTTGAAAGTTGAAGAGTCAATGGGCACTAAAATACGCCAATTTACGTCTTTTCATTGTAACAATCACATGATGCTAAACGTGAAGTATCATTTTCTTATACTTCTCGTTGCTGAAAGAAATTTTACGATCAGTAAAAGATTATTATAATTGCCGTCGTTATTACTGCGTCTTGGCGTTCTTGCGATACTCTATACGTCTGTCTCTGTCTGTCTGTCTCTGTTTCTGTCTCTCTGTCTCTCTCTCTCTCTCTCTCTCTCTCTCTGCGCGCCTATTTTTCGCGAAAGCGTTACTTTCGAGATTGCTTTTTAATTATAATCGTCATGCAGGGAGAGGCGATACACCAAGATCTATACGAAGAGCAATACAAAAACATCTGTGACCTATAACGAAACTCGAGTGACCACTCCATTCGAGATATTAAATCCATCGTGCGAAATTAATTGCGTTGATCAATATCAAGTAGTGGATATTGTCTTTCTATTTCATTTATCGTCGGACTTCGAGGATTTATGATAATGGAAAAAAAATTCTAGACTTTATTCCATTAATATGGTACGCGGTATTGTTGTAGCTATCTTCTTGTTTCGCGTTGGAAATTTGCGTACTATATAGAAGTGGAATACACCATTAGTAATAACATGGAGTGGTTTCTGAAGAATCGACTGAGCTCTCCTGTGATACGCAGATGTCACTATAATTTCGTAATAAACATTTGTATTGAAACATACATATACGTTACAATGTATCGTAATCACGTTATCGCTTTCTTCCCGACTGATCCCGAAATAATGACGGTAATAACGATTATGTTGAGGAACATATAGGATATAAAAGCAAAACTCATGTTCTCCAATTTTTTGTTGAATTATTGCAATTTTATTGCTTCTGTATGCATTCAGTTAAAAGTTTTAATTAAAATTTACGAGGTTAAAGAAGTAAAAATGAATGCAACAATCGTTAGATCTCCAGATTTAAATTTCGAAAGAAGAAAAAGAAAGGATATCCATTTAGATTTAGATACCAAGTGTTATTAAAACGACAGGCCTAAAACTACATTATGGAAATTTCAAAAATTATTTTCTTGTAAATAAGATTTATCGAATCTATTTTTTCTTTTTGTACATTTATCACAATCTTAAAACAGAAACTGATGATTTTTAGTTAACTCTGCGTATATATAAGATTATAGAAAAAGGGATCCAACTCGGATGGGATTTTAATATATATCATTATGAACTTGAATACTCGTTAATTTGTCATTTATTGTTTATTAAAAAGTTATTAACACAAAATAAAGTGTTATTAATTATGAATTCTGTATTATATGTATATTTATTGTAAAGTATAAACGAGGATGAGGCATCACCTCTTCTTTTTAATAAACATTTCTATTTTAATGAACATTTCTGACTTAATCTACTTTTAATTTGAAATTTGAAAATTCTTCCTACATGTTTAAATATATGAATGAAATTCCCAAATTTTACATTATAGAATTAGATTAGATTTTTTAAAATTAAATTAGATTTGAATAGTAACGGACTTCTTCGCGTTTACTTGAAATATATAAGAGAAACATACAATAAGTAATATAGAATCCAGATTATCCAGATTTAATATTTGTTTGCATGCGTCAATGAATTACGATAATAGCTTTTTAATAAACAATGAGCGACGAAAATAAAACCTTGTAAAGATTGCTCAGATTGGTTTTGATAATGAATATCGAAGTTACTATAACTAATAGTAAATCCCCATTTCTTTAATTCTATCTCTTCTTGTCATTCATTCCAATCAGAACATTCTTCCAATCATAATTTTCTCAAAAAATGGAGGATTTGAGTTTTAATTTTTACCCTCTTGTCTTCCTCCCTCTATCCTAAGTCGTTTTCGTTTTGTCTGTTGATAAATGCGTTTTTCTATTTGTTCTACAATTACGATAACGACGCGGACAAATCGCGGATGTCGATCGTTTCGAACGTTTAAGAAAATTTGTAGTTATGAATGATTAATACTACACGCACGCTTAATCAATGGAATTGATTTTACAAAGAGACGTATAAGTGTACATCACGTACTAATTGCGCGGTAAAAGAGGAAAAAAAGAAGAGAAGAAATAAGGGAATTGCAACGCAATCGCGTACATAACACAGGCGTAATTTCTTATACATAATATAAATACGAAAACTGTAAATTAATGCGATACAAATATTGCGCGATGCATAGCGAGCGGTTATGTAAACTTGTTGACATGTAATATGTCCCATGTTCTAATAAAGATTTAGGATATTTTCTATAAGATATTTTCTATAACAATTGTTGCAATTGTGACGGCATCGCTTATACACATATTTTGATACATAAAATAATTACTAATTAACAGATAATTTATCAATAATTCCCACGTCAAGTGTATATGCAATCATGTCATCACTTATCTATACGAGAGTCGACTAGTTAGAGAGACCCTTATCTCAATAACGGCTGAACCGATCAAATTCTGAATAGGCTCAATTGAGCTCAATTGATAGCTTAGAATTTAATTATATAAATAATTATATAAATAACTGACTACGGCTGTGTGCGAGATATGCGAGGTAAGTTTGTGCATTTTATTGTACATGCCGACTAGAAACTTGATTAAATTAAACACAGTAAAATTGAGTAGAATCCCACATTGTTGTCCTATAATGGCCTTATCGCGTAAATCAAATACGCGCGTTGGACTCGAGTAAGTATTCTGGAAGTAGCACACATCCACATATTTCGTCTGTTTCTTTAAACACTATTTGACTAATTTATACTAATACGTAAATGTTAATATCGTACTATAATTATAGATCTATAATTTGCTGTTGTAAAATATGATTTAAAAACTCTCGAATCTCTGTAGTTGCATGATCCAACTGTTTATCAAGGAATTTGTTCTATTCTCTATAGACTTTTCATCTTTATAGATAAATCACTTTTATCTATATAAAGTTTTTAAATCATAAATTAATCAATCCATTAATTTTAATTGCACTTGCCATATTTTCCTTTCTTTTTTTCTCGCTTGGATATTTGAATTTTGTGTAAATTGCTATCAATTTTTACCAATTTTTACTACTTCATCACGTAAATTCCCTCAACGTCTGTCTCAACGTCTCATCTTCTTTGAAACATTGGATCAGTGTGTCTTCATATCTAAAATAGAAACGTTACACTTTATACGATCTACAGAAAACTCACGAGAAAATAGAATTTTGAAAAAAATATGCTCAGCTTTTTAATCCATTAATCCTTAATTCTACATACTACCTGACTATTTGTACATATACATATATGTATATATATACATATTATTGTAACTGTTTTTTTATTTTAATTTTTTCTCTTAATTATGTCATATTTGTCATATGATATTTAATTATTATATCATTTACAGACATGGAAACATGAATTTATTTGTAAAGTTTTATACAATTTTTATCACCGTATGATTTAAAAACATAAGGATAGAATATGGATACAATTTTATAATTAAAAATTTATCGGATATTTTTGTCATACATATGAAAATAACGTAAAGTAATTATATTTTCGTATAGTGATATTAAACATGTTGGACTTAATAGTTGCACAATATATATATATATATATATTGTAAAAATTAATTAACGCTCCTTCTCTTCTCTACATATCCTGAGAAACCTCTATACATATAGAATGTATTTAATAAATTCTATTCTTACTTGAGTGGTATTTGGGTATCCTCGTGTTGTACGGCACCCAAAGTACGGACTCTTTGCAACACAGTATTCGCCACTATCCTCTCATACTCCAAATATTTTTCATCCTGGGTGAACCATAACGCCACTGCGCATCTCTTGCCACTACGTACACCCTGAACGCCATGAAGATTCTCACCGCCGGCGGAGAAAGCCACCATACGTCCGCACCGAGGCCGAACGATACTTTGAACGTGACGTCTCTTCCAGTCTTCTACGAAGAAGAACTCGCCGCCGTCAAAATCATCGTTGAGATATAAAATCGCCGAGTAGTCCCGCCACGTATACGCGGGATCTTCTCGTAAGCAGGAACCTTCGTCTTTTATCACACAGTTATCAGCGTGAATCTCATGACTAAGATCAGTTCTATTCACCGGCGAATCTGAAAATAACGATATAATGAACTTTCTAGAGACTAACAGATACATATTCCTAATCTTCTTCATCCTTCCTTAGACAGCTTGTTATATTACTTGATAGACATACGCTATTCTATTTTATATAATGATCACTTTGTTAATAAAAAGAGTTATGAAAATAAAATCAAATGTTGTAAGCGAACCGACCCACAATAAAATATGATCTGATCGATTGTTTTAAATGTTTAATGCCGTACCAAGTGTTATGATGCGAGCATGCCAGCGAAAATGTCGTCAGAAGCACGAGGATGCGTCAGATGAAAATTACCGAGTAAAGCTGTTCGGCAGACCAAATGGGTGTAGGTGAAATACAATGGTCGATCAAGGTCGAAATACCTTTCCACGTGATTGCGAACTGCTTCCGTGCGTTGCAGAAATAGCTTCAGTAATTCCGGTTTTGTTAGACCGAAGTAGACCATCTACAATTTTTTATAAGATGGCAATAAATTTTGCCAAAAGTAAAATGAGAAAAGCAATAAATATAGAAGGAACATAATAAAGAATGTTTCCGGATATCAGTATATCTTTACCAAGGCTATCCTGCCAACGGTTACACCTTCGAAACGCTCGTAAGACGAATGTGGACTTTTGTTTTCTTCATAGCCATCTCCTTCCACAGCAATCTAAAATTTATAAATTATTCATGTAATATTTTCATATGCAAATCTTTATTTTAGCGAAGATAAAATTCCATTGAAATTCATTCTATTTGGAACTTGTAATTGAAATGTTATCAAGATCACATGATGCGAAAGGATTAAGAAGAAAAACGTCTCGTAATCGTTTAATGTTCGAATGGTAAAGCCAATTTCAACACCTGGGCAAGTTGCATGAGCAGATTGCAATCAGTGGAATTGAGAAACCCATCAGCCGCGTAGCGGTTTCTTCCGCCAAGCTCACTTTCTTCTGCTATCAATCGCGCATTGTTCGTGATTTTTAGCTGCTTCAAGATACGATTTTCTCGTATCTCCATCTCCTTGTCCCGGAATGATGATAGATTACCCACGAATCGCGTTTGAGTAGATGGCGAATGACCTGGAGGTGGATGCAAGATTGGTTTTGAGGAAAAGTCCTAAAGAAATAAAAGACGAGATATGTGAAAAAAAATAAAGACTAAACACTGAGATAATAATACAACATTGGAGGTAAAAATTGGAACCTTTTTTTTATTTTGTTTCCTTATCGATTCTCTTGCGAATCTTTTTCCTCGCGCCTGTGTTCTTATATAGATATGAACGCAAAAGTAAATAGGGTTGCATTTAAACAGGCGATTAAACGAGGGACTTTAATAAAGATAAATTATGTGCAATATTATTTTAACTTTAATATCTCTTAATCTTGGATTTATCAATTATTTTTATTTTATTAAATTGCGACAATAATAAAAGTGAACTTTATTTTTTAACATTTTATTGTTGTTCGGATATATGTAAGTGTATAACATGTTGTATAAAACTATTAGTATTAAATCTAATGATAAATGCACTCGACACTGAGGTTCGCCGATTATGCACGTCTAGCTGATTAAGCACGATACGTAATGGTCAGATTATTCGTGCATATCTGATGGTCAGTTTATTCGTGCATCGTCCTTTAAACAGAAGAATTGAAATAGCAGCTTACGAAGAAGAGTACCTTACTATTTTTAATTGGCATGGGACAATTGATGAATAAATGTATATATATTTATTTATAAATAAGTTAGCAGATATTTTCTTTATAAATTTATGTTTCGCTTTTTACCTTCCCTAATTCCTTCTTGTCGGCTTCTTTCATATTTATCTTCTTGTTAAACTCGTTAAATCTGACGTCAATTGCCGCGAACTCCATCGATATATAATAAAGTAGCATCAGCTCGTATTCTTGTCGCTTCACATAGGAAAGCGCTTCCTAAGAAGTATTCTCATTAATTCTTGCTAAATTTATAGATCTACTAAAATTTTTTTATTTATTTCACTGATTTCCACTTATTTTAAGTGCTGAAAATTTAGGATTTTTCCTTTAGAATGTACTGTTTGAGGATAAATATTGTGAACTTTTCAATGAAAATTCGCGGATATTTTCTTTGAAATTTTTCTAGTATTAAATACGTATCATTTACTATATATTTTTATAATAATTCTATTTTTTTTCACATACCTCTCTTGGTGTGAAGTACTGCTCTTTTACTTTCGGTTGGGAACTATAATAGTCTTTATTGTGCAGCATTGCTTCGTCAGCAGGTAAGAATAATAAATAACTTGCAACTGCTGCACAAGCTGCTTTCAAATTACCCACTGCATAAAATAAATGAAAACTATTATTTCTTAAATTCTTTCGTCCACTTGTTTGACTAAATATATTTTTTTAAGCAGACAGATTTTTATATATACCAAAATGAAAAAAATTCAATTGACAAAGAGAGGGGAGGAGGAAAGTGGGAATATAAAGAATCACACAAAATGAAATTTTCTTGAAATAATACAAGTTAAAGAATAAATGCATATTGCACAAAGTAATACAAAGAATACACACGGGAGACTTGACAGTTTTAGAAATAATGTTAAACTGACATTGAGATTGCTACGATTGAGAAATTAACCCAATTAATTTAACAAAGAATGATTCAGGAAACTACTTGATGGACCTGTTGAGATATTTGCTTTTGTTAATGGATGGAGACATATTGCAACAAGGCCATTATAATTCATGACATTTGTATCTCATGTGAATGTTCCAATTATGTTACTAAATTATATTAAATTAGATAAAATACAAATAAAACTGATATTTTCAATATGTATTATAAAAGGCTTTCATTCAGAAATAATACATATTTTTTATTTTATATATTTATCTGTGGCGTACGTTTGAGGCATTTGGGAGGGTGCAGTGGTATGATCTACTTGATATAATTTGTCATAAAAAACATCAATCTGTTCAATAAAATTAACCGTTTTTTTGCCAAAATACTCACATTTATAATAAGCGAATTGCAAGTAATTGTAATGACTTCTAAGCAAATCACTCTGAAAATCGCCATTTACATTATTTAATGCAAGCGAACATCCACGTTTGCATTTCAAACAGAACGTAAAGTGATCTGAAAAAATTAGAGAATAATAATAAACAAGAAATACTTGTTGAGTAATTATTAACGCTACGTTTTTCTTAACACCGAGACACTACCGTGTCTCTGGATAATCTACTTCAAATTTCTTCCAGGAAAATGTAGTTAAAAATGCAGTTAATCGTATTATCTAAAAGCTTATAAACAATTTAATTTAATGAGAATGTAGTATTTAATTTACTATAATTTGTATAATGAAAGAATTCAATCCATTAAATAATAACATGAATTAAAAAGAAATTACGCGCACATATCATATGCGTTATTGTGCTTTTTAGTAATGCATGAACTTTAATAAGAACTTTAATAAAAAAAATCGTTTAATATTTCTTTAAGTTTAATGTTAATTAATATTAAAGCACCAACGATAATAAGCTGTTTCTTTTAATCGAAAAATTCCGCGCCCAAATAAAGATCAAAAAGCATAAATTGTATTTAGATTAAAAAACATAGCAAGATTAAAAAGCATAAATTATAAATTATATTAATGATATATAAAGACAATGCATTTTTGAATCTAAATTCATTAATTTTATTATTTATTGTTCTTTATTAAGTCAATTTATATCTTACTTGCTATCGAAGAGGTAAATTCAGGATACCATCCTTGATCGAAAGGACCCTCGCAATAAATCCTGCATTCCTCCTCGGATTCTATGTAAAGCTCGAGTGAACTTTCAAATTCGGTCACAGCTTCCGCATAATATTCATCTTCGTATGCCTTGACACCTCGGATGTACCTTTGCACAAAGGGGGCTGCCTCCAAATTCACGATCTTTTCCACAGTCACGTTAGGCAAATTCAAGTAATATTTCAGGTTCTTCTTAGTCATCTCGTGATCGGGATGTAGTGAGAGAAAGGTGAAAGCTGCGTTCGCCGCATCTTGATATCTTTCTTTCTGGAAAAAATTATTTATAAATATTGTAATATTAATTATGTCATGGATTAATAACTCTGATTATACAAATATATATTTTATTATCTTTTATGATATATTAAATATGTGTACATTTTTATTAATATATGCAAAATTATTTTTGCATCTTTGAAAAATTATCGTATTCTTGAAAAATTAACGAAAATAAAATATATATATATGTATCTCGTAAAATATTTATTCTTGATATTTTTATTTATTTCAGATTATATTGAGATAATAGCGTTCCACAATCATCATGTTAGAAGTGTACAAAAAAATACCGGAATATTAATTTCGATAGCAGATGGTACGAAAGATACCATATCGTCTGTTCGAAGATACAAACGAAAAATAAAATTATGTTTCACTTTAATGCTATAAACACGGTTTTGTAATTTATTTAATTAAAATTTATTAATAACTTTTTAATTAAAATTTTTAATTAAAATCGAGAGTTCCATAGATTTAGTGTTATAAACAACGATGCGCAATTTCTCAAAAATAAAGCTATGTTATTTAACAAGAAATGATACGAATCAGTTTTTCGGATCATGCCGTATGTAGTTGTTTAACTCATAATTTACGCAGCGGACGCGGACACCAAATATCTACTACTGATGTAATTACGTAATCGACCAGATTAGGATCCGGGGAGTATAGTATTTTCGTAATGCTTTTTATGGTATCTTCTGTAAGTAAGTAGAGACACATGTCTTTGTAAAATCACGTCGCAATTAAATTTATCTGTCATATTTTATGGTTTAATTATTATAAAAATAAATATTGTAAATACAAATATAAATTATAAGTATTAATATAAAATGAAAAATAAAATTATGTTTTAATTTAATGTTGTAAGTATTATACTTTTTTTGCAATTTGTATGAAAGGTTTATAATATTCGATTATTTAAAGTATTTTGGTCAAATAGATATACTTTCGTACCTGAAAATAACAAATATGAAGATACTCGTAGATGGCAAGGTCAACAAATTTCCTCTCAGTGGCGTGTGGGAGTCGTTTAAGCGCCCCCTCACCTGCGATTTCTCGATAATCCTGATTACATTTCATTAGACAAAGTGTTTCCCTCACTTTTCTTTCGTAAAAGTGCAGATCCTCAATATCTTTCACGACGATTGGCGAGGAACCTGCCGCCTCAGCTTTACATTTTCGCCGGCAAATTATCACCAGGCGTTTATATGCTTTATATCTATGAAATATTACGTAAATTTACATTAAAAAATATGGACTTAACATATGAATTAATTATGTATTGCGAACAAAAAAATTTACATAAATTATAGATATTTTGTAATATCGACACTGCAATTTTTTTAAGTGAAAGATTTTTTTAAAGATTTAATTATTATTTAATTCTGTTCTTTTTTTAAATTAAAATATCTGACCTCTCTAATATATTATACTTGTGTGTGTTATGTGACTTATTCTTTTTAGTTGTTTTTCCATGCCATTTCCTTTTTCAAAACGTAATTTTATGTTATTAAAAACATACAGAAAGGTAAAAAAATCCTTCTCCTTAAAAAGTTTTTAAAAAATGCGCTACATTTTAAATATTTCAGAAGAGAGCACTGTTTTTAAATAAAACATTTAAAATACTTGATATTTTAGAATTATTAATATACATTGAGTATACTCATGAATCATTTTTTTTTCAATTTACGCGCGCGCGCGCATGTAAATTATTAATAAATATGTAAAAAGTTTCATACAAGTATAAATATGTATTTTCTTTAAAACGAGATCTTAGAAAACGCGGTTAATTTTAAAAACTTTAAGAATTTTTACTAAAAGAGTGGAAACTCAGATAAAATTTAAAAGTACCTCATAAAATTAATATACATTGAGTGCTTATAAAGAAGAAAGTATCGACGACGCTGACGGGATAATTATAACGTACCCATGCAGAGCATCGTTAAATCCCGCGATGCAACCGTCCCAGTCTTCCTCGAGATAGGCCTGGATCGCGTTCTCGAAGATCTGGGCGAGTGTGATATTGCGCACGCGTTGCGTTTCGCGCGGCACCGATTCACCATTATCGATCTCATTGATTTCGATCTCGTCGTCGCGAGCATGACACGTGCACGCTCCGAGGAGGATCACGAGCGGTAAAATGAACCTCATCCTCTCGCGACTCCTCCCAATGGACTGCACAGCGTACGATTTATACGAAGTGCACGGACCAGAAAGATCGTCTCGCGTCGTTTCTCGGCGTCGTCGCCAGCTTCGGAACACTTCGGAACACGCGTGGGATATGGTCCACATGCACGCACACGCGTAACGCATGCCGGTTGTAGATACAGGGTGATTCATATGCGAAGTATGACTTAACTTCGTATACAGATTATATAGACCAGAATAAATAAAATATATACGTGTGGGAGAGAAAATTAACCCTATAAGCGCATAATATTATTTAATATTAAATAATATTTTAGGCATATTCTCAGAATATTAAATATAACATTTTAATAATATTTTACTAAAATTATATAATATTAAATAATATTCCTGAAATATTAATGGATGGTTATATGTCCACTCCTAAACAGTATAAGTTGTACTGTTCAGTATAAGTATACGTTTAAAAATTAAAAATGATTTTTGCTCTCAGTTGTAGAACTGGATATGTACTTAAAATCACGTTGAAACGTTTTTTTAAAAAAAATGCAGCATAGACTGATAAGAACTTTTCGTTACTGGATTGTGAATTCAAATTGCACAAAATTAAAAATAATTAATATTTATTAATATTTTAATAATGTTTCAGGAATATTAAAATATAATACCTAGGTTTATTATATAAGTGGACGTATAACCTCTATAGAATACTCCTGTAATATTAAAAAAATATTTATATTTTCGAAATATTGTAACATTATTTTAATTTTTTTTTTAATAATATTCATGTAACATTCTAGGAACATTTTGCGCTTATAGGGAAGCAAGAGAGAATTTATAATGAGGCAATATTGAAGTAGAGAAAACATTGAGATATGGGTATTATATATGAGATGATATTATTGAGCAAAATAAATATAAAATACAAAATCAATTATGTATGAAATAATATTAAATAAAAAGAAAATAAAGATTAATAACTTCCTTAGCATTTCGAGCTTAAAAACTTTTTTAAAAACTTGTGTGTATTTATGCATAAAACACGTACATATAATTAATAAGTAAAATGTATTTATTTTGCAGCTTTCGTCTTGTATCCGATTTATCCGTTTTCTTTTCCTTTTATCAGCGTACAAGATATATATAGAAGAAAGAAACAGACTGTTAATCAACTTGACATTTTTATTACGCGATCGGATTTGACCTTCAAAAATAATCGTTTTACGATACAAACTGGGAATATCTACTTACGGGAACAGAGAAGACTTCAAACTTCAAACAGCGTATTGATGAGGATCATGCTAATCATTGTGATTAAAATTCCAATTAAAATAATAACAGCTGTCGTCATAATCAAATACTTCATTTATAAAATGACATAACGAGCCATTTCCGATTATAATATTTCCAATTTTCTGCTTCGTTAATCAAAAAAAGCTTAAGTGGTCTTCGATGAGCTCGAATGATTCGAAAGTATCGTCGAATAAATGATGAACGAAATCAAAATTAATTGGTACTGTAACATAAGAGGAAATTATAAATTATTCATCTATAAATAAAAGAAACGGAGAAAAGCTTGTTACTAAGTATACGCGACAGACATTTCGGTAGATTAAAGCAAATTACATAAAAGAAACCCTTTTCTCACACGGATGTTACGTCTCTCATTTCTGATACCTTTGCATATCAAATAATGCAGACGTTGACATAGGAAATAGTGGTATCACTTCTCTGAATCCCATGCATTTTGTGTTTAAACATGCGCGGACCAGATGTTACATCGTAAATATTATTCGAGTTAAAATAATATAAATAGTTATTATTCGAGTTAAAATAATATAAATAGTCATTAATCTTGATTACTATGCTGGTCATTCGGTAAAGAGTAGGACTTGACTTTTGACGCTAGCTAGATCATTCATAGTGGTCACCGGTGCTACCAAAATTTCTTAAAAAATAAATGGTATCTAATATTAAATTTGAAATAATATAAAAAAAATAGCTAGATAATCTGAAATAGACAATCTGAAATAAATTTTTTGCAACGAATGTATTGGATATAACTAACAATAAGTAGTGCAATGAAAAATTTATAATTATTGGAAGAACTTCAACTGATTTGATTAATATTTTGTCTCGATGGAGTTAAGGTCTGAGTCTATTGCCGAAAACAGAATTTGAAAAATCCGTGAGAAATTCTGCAGACGAACAAATGGATAGTCAGACTAATACTGTGAAATTATAAAGTTAATTTGCGACGCTGTACTACTTAATAAACAGTACGCTATTCAACATATATCCATGAGAATGTAGTCTTATTTCGTCATAGTTTATCATTATATGCTTGTTTTGATCATGAAAATTCTATTTCTATACCAAAGTAAATTAACTTTAATCTCAGTTCAACTATCATAACTTTGTGTCAACATTTTTGGCATTAAACCTTCGTGTCGGTGAAAATCCATTTAATGGTATTCACTTGACATTATTTAGAGTATTTCTATCAAAATTCATGACAATCGGACGTTTGACGTTTTCGGAAGTTCACCCATTAATATATATTATAACCGTAATAAACTTCACATTCTATTACCACAGTAAAAAAATTTAAGAGAATCACATAGAAAAATATTTGTTTGTATGTGTATTTATTGAATATGAAATATATCAATACTAAAATAATAACTTGAATATATATTCACATCCACTCTCACAAAAAAGAGGCATAATAATGTAAGCATGGTTGATAGAGCTTTTATGTTATCAGATCCAAAATATCATCAAAAAATTTTCAAGAACATAATTAGTACATTATTAAAAAATGATTAATTTAACTTCTTTTTTGTGATATCATTTTTGTTTCTTTTCATTATGTTTTTGAAAATATTTACAAAATGATTTTGTATCAAAATATTGCAAAATATATTTGACGCTTCTTTTTTACATTTTTAATGTCTTTTCTTACGAATATACGTGTTTATGTTTGTTTATACATATTATTTATACATATTTATACATATTTATGTATGAAAAATTTTTTACCGGGATGTATTTCATGAATAATGTCCGGGTTTTTAAATAAAAAATCAAATAAAATTCTTCACATGTTAATTGAAAATTATATTTCACACTTATTACTTTCACTTATTATTTCACATTTTATTATTTTCACATTTAAAAATGAAGAATTATTCCTACATGTTCTTAATTTGGGATAAAATTTGAAATACGTTGTAAAGTGAAAATCGAAGAGAATTATTAAAATTTGAGACAGTCCCTCTTTGTATAATTTTAATCTCTTTTCTAAAGACTGAAGAATTAAATTATGCTGCTAATTAACTGTTAACTCTTATCTATAATAGAATTTTCCCTTTGCATTGCAACATTTATGAGTAAGACTAATTGAACTTTGCGAGATGATTAGCTGTTAATTAGAGGAACCCATTCGTTGCATGTGTATTGTTCCGAACTCCTTTCTGCTATCGCTTATTGGAATCTTAAATGGATCGCAAATCTTCCAGTCAAATCGATTTAATAGCGTTAGCAGGGTCTTTTTTCTACACACAAATATGATGAAAATGGTGAGACCTTGCAAGGCATTTATGATGTCAGCGGGATACCAGATGAACTGTGATACAATATTAGCACCAATATCGATCCACGACATTATCTCCAAAACCCAAGTTATTCCCATCACTACGAACAGCTTCAAATACATATTAAACCTGTGAGCAAATACATTTCGTATTGTTTGTAATTACAATCGTTATACTATAAGATATATTAATAAAACATACACTGCTCAAAAAAATTATGGCACAGAAAAATTTTGGACAAAAATTGACCAACTTTGACTGACAATAACTTTACGAAAAATTATCATAGGATAACGTTTTTTTTTTTTTAATTAAAGCTTGAAATCTCTACTTTAAGACGCTATGGCCAGATTTTAAGTTTAATACACCCCTACCACTGTAACTCCCAAAATATGAGAATGTGTTTGTCATATTGAGAATTGCAAAGTTTGACGGAATGTCGACTTGTAAAATTTTTTCGGAGAATGCCGTTTGCAGCGACACAAAATTCGAACTTTCGTCTTTAATTTAAAAAAAAAAACGAGTTACTGCGATTTTTTTTTCGCAAAGTTACAGTACTTTAAACTAACATTAATTCTTTTAGGGCCACTTCGATCAACTCCGATTAACTTTAATCGACGGTTAGTCTATTGACCAATCGCATCCATCATTAAGTGAAATGACAAATACGATTGGTCAATTCCAATTTAATCGTCGATCAAAATTAATCGGAGTTGGTCGAAGTCGCCCTTAATTGTATAGACCTTTGCTTATTTTCATCGTGGCGCCAAATCTCCGAGTCTTCCAACTGAGCTATATATATTTTCTGGTACAGAATCGTTAGTGTTGTGCAGATGAAAAAAAAAATGTTACTGATGATAGTAGCACCCATGGGTACATAAAAATATAGCGTTTTTGCTTCATTCTCTGAAACAAAAAACAAATTCTTTGTATTACATTACACTAATACATGTGAATGATACGTTCATTATTTAAATTAAAAGTTGTTAAAATTTAATCAAGATTTCAATTAAATATTAATTTTTCGCTAGCGTTAATAATTGCTGGTATCACTTACCACTGAACCAAAATCTTTTTTGGCAAATTTCTGGTCGGACCACATTTATTGGTATTATGGGAAGATTATCCATGAGGAAACAGATAACATTGAGAATGATGGTGACTCCCCATGCATAGATCGAATATATTATAAGCTTCTTTCTTTTTTTTGCTCCTCTTCGATACGGACGGAATTCTCTATAAAATACGATTTATGTTTAATCAATAACAATTAAATTATTATCCAATATATAATATGCATTTGAAAACGAAAATATCTTATCTCTCTCTTTAAAATTAAAGCTTTGTAAAGTAATAATTATAAAAACTTACACATAAACACATATACTCGTAAATATAATATTAATATTTTTAGTGTGTATACTGATTTTCAAACTACAATACATATATCCTATCTTAAAAACGAAAAGCGTTTTTTATAAAGTTTTCTATTTGAACAATTTGAATATTTTGTTTCGAAGCGTTTAAGAAATATAAAAATCATTTATGTAAATCAATGTTTTGCACTTCAGTGAATATCAGGGAATGGAACTAATTCAATACTTGTAACGAAGTTACAGTTATTAGTTACTTTTTTGGTAACTTTACTGGTAACTGCGTTACTTTTTTTTACAACTGTAGTTACATTTTTTTAGTAACGATAACGAATTTTACAGTTACTTTTATCGTTACTTTGCACACAATTGGACATGGTTCGATTGGACACAAGCCATTCATAGCGCGAGACTAGAAAGCTCCTCCTATTGAAAAAAAATCTGTTACTTTTAAAAAGTAACTTTCCATTCTCTGGTGAATACTGTACGTAGTATAATATTACTTGCGTATAATCATAATGGAAGTAAAAAGGTGTGCTCATTGCCTATTGAGAGCGGCGCACTTGCACACAGTTCAATTGATTCAAATCACATACATAACGAACATGCTCACACATAGTAACTGTTTAAACATCAAGTTTCGTTAAAAAAAAAGTTTAAAATTAATTAAATTAAATTAATTGAATTAATTACGAGCACCACGCGTATAATATTGTATGAAACATATATATTGCTCACCTAAATGTCCACCAAATATCGAAGCATATTACATTTAGCCAAAAAAAACTTGACAAAAAGAAGAAGTTGAAGATATATGCTGAAAAGATGAAATTAAATAATGTGTTAATCATCAAGCATATATTGAGTTGTATTGTTTTTGTAAATAAAAGGAGAACAAAAAATTTTTAGAGTCAAGACAGTTTTGGTGATTGAAATTTAAAGAAATGTTTTGAAAGAATTTTATATTGAATTTAGTCGTTTTTAGAGCTGATCAAGGTAAATATAAAAACTGTTTAGTAATGTTTTGAGTTATGTCAGTTTTGATAAATTATTCTGGATTTGTTATAATTTTATAAGGACATCAAAATCGTTACAACTTAAAAAGGTTATATAGTTTTGTTGTGAAATAAAAATGATAAAAATGACACTTGATCATGTTTTTAAGAATATATTCTCAAAGGAGCTTATTATTGTTTGATTGCGTTATATTATTTGATTAGTCAATTTTCTATCAAATTGAAAAATAGTTTTTCTCCTTCTCTGAAACTTAATTTGTTTAGTTGTGTCATTTTTTAAATAATGGAACGATATAGTTTATGCATGTTGTACCTAATGGAACGCAATATAATGTCAGTTCATCTAATCCAGAAACTTGGCCAAAACACATAATCGCGTATGTGATGAATAATGAACCCACGTGTGCACGCAATGTATAACCATGGATATTCTGGAATTCTGGCAATATGGAATATATTATGAACGTCAACAGCAGGAACGGCAAAGACAATAGGAGGCATATGGATACAAATATTGGAAGTGTAGTCTGATTATCGCAGACGATCACGTCATATATGTTCCGATTATCCCGAAACAAAATGGCAAAGCAATAAGACTCTGGTAAAATGAGTTCGCCATCATGATTATTGTACAAATAGCCATTGGTGAGAAACAAGTATGTATTGGGAAAAAGAAATTTGCGATCATATCCTTTTGAAACGCATGGATCGTGAATAGTCAAAAATAGTTCGTCGACTGTTTTATCCTGGGAATCGTTCCCGTGTTTGTTTGGAAGAGC
>NW_017257203.1:1270331-1301142 GCF_001594055.1 Mycetomoellerius zeteki
TAATTATCCTCTCCACGAGAGATGCACCGTCCCTTTGTCGTCATCAAGATATTACCAAACGGACAACAGAACTGAATGCAAGTAATATCATCATTGCACGCTTCATATTGAAAGGTAGTTTTAATTATTCTATTGGAATCAAGTTTGTACGATATAGAATTGTTCTTGTCTTCAGTTTTGGTCAGATTTTTATTAATTTCTTGTAATGTGAAATCATTGATATCTGTCGAATTCGTACAAAACTCCATAGATGTCTGATTATTATCTTTGTGATTTTTTATTATATTTTCACGAGACTCGTATCCCACCGAGTCATTCTTGCAATTGTTCTTTGTAGAATTAATACAGGATTCATATTGCATTTCATCGTTATTCTTAATAGAATTTTTCTGTGAACTGCGTGTTAATTTCATCTCTTCATTTCGATATTTTATAGAATTTACAAGAGGATCAGACTGCACCGTCAAGTTGTCGCTCTGCTCATTGCCATTCGTAAAATCATCCTGAGATTCCGAGAACGAAGTAACAAACAGAAATGCGAAACAAAGTACGATACTTGGTGGACACATCGTTAAACTATTGAAGCGTCGAAATCAACTTGGTGTTTTTTTAAGTCTTGTACAATGATTTGGTCTGAAAAACAAAAAAATAAGGTTTTTGGAGTGAGCACGTGAATGCAAGTTAAAAAAATCAATGACATTGAATGAAGAAGGTATCTCACAAGGCCCTTCATTAGCCATGAATAATGATAGAGCGACTAAGAGATTTTGTTCCTTTTGAATTTTATAAAGAATTAATTTTATCTCTAGAGAAATCCAACACGATCTCTTTGAAATATATTGTATAAGTAACTATGTAAAATGATTGATAAAAAAGTGATACAGCTAGGAAGCGATCTACATCTCAATTAAATGATTAATTATACGTGAAAGCGAACAGTTTTATTTGTTTAGAAATATTAATTTCATCGTACTGCATGGTGGTTTTTATCCTAGGCACAATCCATAATGTATAAAGTGATATTATAGAAATTCTTGTTGTCAAAATCGATTGTATAGCTAGAAGTGAAGAGTTTGAACGAAAATAGACGGTATTAAACCACACACCAATTAGGGTAACTCCGGTATGTACGCCGCACCTAACAAAAATTTAATTTATTAAATATTATTTACTATTTTTAAGATAAACTATATCAATAAAAACTTTATACTACTACTATGAAAAAATTAGAAATCCGAAATATTTATTTTTCGTATTAAAAAAAGAACCTTTCGAAACCTTTGCATTTTTGTCGTATATCCTATAAGAGTGGGATATACGGCTATTCATAAATAGATAATGATTTCTCAAGACAAAAGTAGCAATATCACCATTTAAATAACAAAAATATAGAAAATAAGACAGCGAAATATTAGAAGAAAATGGCCAAAATATTATTTTGCGACTTATCTTGGAAATAGTGCGTGACGTCCTATTGTGAGTGCTTGCCGGTGACTGCTGGCGTTCATGTTAGTTTACGTGACATGATAGTAGGACTTGAAAGGAACGGAGGAACAGGGATACATAGGTATGTCAGGAATTACCCAGTGTCCGCAATCCTCCCACTCTTCCCTACTTATTGTTATATATATACTCAAGGATTTTATTATCGATCATACATATACAATAAGTGTTGTAAAATTACTTTACTTGATTATCCGGTTTTTATTTCAACCGGTTTGTAACATAGAACAAGGAAATTTATAAGAAAATCATTCTTTCATTTATACTCTTTTATACTTATTTATGTATGTTTCTACAAAGTCGTAAAAATAAAGAAAAACACAATTGTCCTAAAAGATAAAAGAAAAGTAATTAATTTAAGTGATAGTACGTGCTATTTGAGAAAAATAAATATAGTCCTATATATGATAAATGATACGGAGCTAATGAATGATCTTTATTTAGTTTGCTTAAAAAGCTTTGCAAAAAGATTTGCGTCACTATCACCAAGTTATTAACGTAATATAATTATTACCCGGGAAAAAATATTTTATATATAATTATATAACGGGTATAATGTATTTATTGAGGACATAAGCAAGAAAAAATTAATGTATCGTATACGTTTTTTCCGACAAATGTTAAAATCAGAATTAAATATGACATTTAAGGGTTATGATTGATTTTGAGCTAAATATATAATGATGGATAGGATGATAAGTATAATACTATGTTCAATTTCACTTCCGCGATTCACTTCCCAGCAAACGATAGCGCACGAACATACTCAAGCAAGTAACAAAACAAGACTGAACGACGAGAGTTGTTACCATTGATGATACTAAAAAGCAATTTATCGTACTGGATGATTACGCACGTATATAGTAATACGTAATAATGATGAAAAAAGATACTGACGAGATTTCAAAGATGAGAGTTAATAATCAGTTCAGATAATATTATTATGTATAAAAATAGATAGTGTGCGTACATATAAAGGATCATATATATGTAAGATCTTTTACATGCATCATCTATTTTTTATATCAATATAATTTTCAACGGAACTAGAGACTGAATAAAAGATATGCACACGTCCGTAGCGTAATCTTGTTTGGCTACAAGATCATTTATTTGCTGCATGCGTATAATGCAGTTTACTTCCCAGTAAACGAGAATGGATTGAAATGGATTCAGATTTTCAGGAATACGGATTCACGAATGTTAAAATGAATGCTTTTTAATTTTGAATGTATTTTTATTCATTTATAGGAATTGCATGAAGCATATGTCTATGTCTTTCAATCTAAAAATAATATCAGCTTTTTTCTGTGCATCGTGAATACTGTTCAATTCAAAATTTTGAATAGAAAATGAATAGAAAGTTTTTCAATTCAATTGCATCCAATTGAATCTAATTGAATCCAATTGAATCCAAAAAAAAGTTTTCGCTATTTAAAATACGCATTCGGATAGACAAAATTTCAATTCATTTTAATCCATTCTCGTTTATCAGTTGTTTTTTCTTATATGATTCTTTTTACATCTAAAGCACCATACCTAATATCCATACAGCACAGAATTTGCAGCAATATTGCTGCAAAATCTCTGCAATATTGCTGTAACATGCAACTTTTGTGCAACTTTGTGCTATAAGGGTATGCTCATTGTTATCGAATTTTTATTTTAAAAATGCATAGAGTGCGAAATCAGTTATATAATTAATAATTCAATGCATGATATTTAGTGCATATGGACGAAGATAAAGGATGGGTGCCGTCTAAAATGATATAATAGCTAACGGATATTATAGCTAATACGTCCATTATCATAATTCTCAGGCTTCTCTCTGATATCAGAATCCTATTTCGAGTAATCACCATACAAAAAAAACATCTCGCATCATGTCAAATCTTTTGTTAGTAGGAAAATTTTTTATGTAATTTTTTTCTATTTTACCGTAATAAAAATTTTTTTTTAAATTCAAACGATCTTCAACAGAGATACGATTTTTCAAACATCACGTTAGGAAAGTTTAGAATTTAAACATCCCACATAGAGCACGCAATATCACAGTAATATCGCAATAATATTGCAATATACCAGAAATATTACATATTATAATATCATAATACAAAAATATTACTGATATATTACACATTGTTAACCAACATTGAAATATCATAGAAATTAACGTAATAAAATGCTATGAAAACAAATAACAATATACCAAAAGATCGAATCGTGCAGCGAGCACGAAGCACCAAAGAGTCATGTATAATTATTAGGCAAGTCGGTACTCGGTGGTATCTTAAGTATCTTTCATCATGGATAAGTGTACGCTTGATGTTGACTTTAACGATCTTTAGGAGACGCAGGGATTATATCGTTTAATTAGTTCTACCCTTGACCGCTATTTCCTTTATGAAATCGTTAAGCGCACCGCGCGCGTGCTTCTTCCCAACGCAGACCTTCAGGGGATGTCCTAAGGACATCCCCAAGATAATGTGTGCTATTAGGGTTATCGAATGTTTTAAACCGCCGTTATCTCCTTACAACTGCTACAAGTTAGTTAGTCTCTTATACTTATTCTGTTATTCCAACATAATCATATTTCCAATATCGAAAATGATGGAACATACCATTATTTATAGAGCGACTGAAATTCATTAAGAATTGTTGTTAGTGCCGAATTGTTGAGGAAAAGCGTGTTCATGAAAGGCAAGAGATAAGAGAAATTATATGCCCTTTGGAACGAAACGATCCCGAAGAATATGATGTATAATTCAACAGAAATGGATGCGATAAATTTCTGGAGACTCGCGCAGGTTGGGGGAGCGATGATTAAAAATAATCATAACGATAAGACGAAATATTCACTAAACAAGTAACATGCATAAACAATGCATAAACGATACAAGAAAATGATAATAAACATGCAGTACATTAGCTAGTATTATGATAATGTCTAGATTATAGGTAGACAAATTAAACAATAGCAGATTCGAGGCAATAAATCATTGGCATTTATACAAATTCGAATCTTGATACAATCACTCAGTTGAATACAATCTCTCGCTTTCGACGATTATACAAATAGAAAATGTGCGCGTATAGTCGACGCTTCTCTGACCACCGAGCTGCCGAACGTAGACAAACGGAGGAAGAGAATCAAACGGTTTTTCTAAGAATTTCGATATTTAAAGAAAGTAAAGAAAGGTGACAGAAAAGGAGTAACAAAGCAAATGGATTTGCTTGCTTGCGCCTTCTCGTATCACAACGGGAGGCGTTGTGAAGCTAATGGAACAATTCCGAAGAACTTACAATGCGAGAGCACCTGAGAATGAATTTACGATCGTCACTTGTCCAATAGTATCGTAAAATAAAACTGTAAAATCGTTAACGTTATCCTATGAATTTTGCAAATTATTAGCGCCGTCTGATGCGCGAAAATTCTCTGGTTCCTAACAAAACAGCCGCAGACTCGATTTCCGTATGTCGCAATTCACTCGAAAAAAATTTCGCAATAAATTACAGATTAAATTCACACGTGTATACGTACACGTATACACATACATTCGCAACGAAGTCACTCGTTCCGTTCGCAAAGATCATTATATGATACGTTCCGTTCGCAAAGATCATTATATGATACGTTCCATCCTTAATCTCTACAATTGGCTTTTACGAGAAGGAATTCACATGCAATATTAAAAGTTGAAGTCACTCTTTTCTTCAGCTTATCTCATACCGATTAATGATGTCACTTACATATCTAAATGTGACGATATAATAATGATGACTCCCTCCTCTCCTTTTTCTACGCAAATCAAACAAAAAAAAAACAACAATGACATTTCATTTATGATATACAATAATAACGTACACGCTATATAACTACAGCCTATGTAAACGATATTAGCCATACCATATTATATGCGAGACTTACGCGGAAACATCCAGCATTTCCTTAATAGTCTTAAGACTTTTGATATAATCGATCGCGTCACTTCGAAAAAAATTCGCCTTTACAGCACTACGTTACAATACAGGGACAATAAAAGATACGATTTGAATCGAATAAATATTTTCAAATTTTTAGCGACGCGTCAATTAATCGTGATTTCCTTTTTTTTTGACATGTAATTAACAAACTGCCTAAAATTAAAAAAAACCATTAATCACATACGTGAAAACTAATTATTTTTCAAACACAGTAAATTCGTCATAAATGGAAGTGACCAGACCAACGGTGAATTAAAAATATAAAATAATTTCACTGAGACTTATGAATCATCGATTTTACAAGTCCAGAAAAAAAAATTCTCCGCTTGTTTCATCTCTTATTGTTATAATATGGCTTGTAGTGTATTCACAAAACTTAGTCGCGTAAATCTTAATTGTGAAAACTTAATAATAATTTTGAAATCCTAGCTAAATATATATAACGGATATTGACATTAATATGTCAGTGATTCAGTAACATATACAATGTGCAAAAATGTATAAACAAGACGGAGAAGTGAAATCTTATGCATAGTGAGAACCGTGCACGACGCCGTTCGAAGCATGATTTAATGAAAGTTAGAATTATTTCTGATTTAGTTTAATGTTAACTGTCGTTATAGCGCATTACGACAGAGTGGCCTTGTTAATTCAATATGATTTATCGTGAAAGTTACACAAAGAGATTTATTGAATATATCGAATAAATCGATTTCAGAATATTCAAACTGAGAAAAGAGGAAATTGCAAAAACCGTGCGATTTCATTTTATAACAGAATTAAAGATTTAAATACATAAATACTAACGCAAAACTTGAACATACAAGTACAATACGTATACATCGAAATCGATTATATATGCCGTGAAAATTTAGAAACAATATTAACAACACAAAAAACGAATATTATAGGACCATACTTTGAGAGAGTCGTTCGATTCGAGACTCTACGAGTTATCCACCCTAAAGTGCTCAACGCAAGCACAATTCTTTACTTTAAATATCCTTACATCTAGAAGCTTAATTTTATCGCATGGTAAATTATCGTATCGCATTTTATTTAACTAATGAGCAACATGGACATTTAGAGTAAACTTTATCGCTATGAGCAGTGTGATATAGGCGCTAACATTCGTATAACTGGACGGTCTACAGATTTAAATAGTATTATTTCAGGCCAAATTAAGCCGACTTCAAATTCTAAGATAATAAACGACTTTTTATTTAAAATATTTTTCTTAAAGGTTTACTCTATTAGTAAATATATTAATAGAATGTTAATATTAATATAATATTAATCAATTTGTGATGCCATCGATCATAGTGATAATCAGTAATAGGATCTATTAATATCTATTAATCATTAATATCTATCAGTCATCAATATCTATTAATTATTAATATTATTAATGATCTATCAATCTATTATCAACTATCATCAATATCTATTAATCATCAATAATTGATGTATTATTAATCATTAGTCAATATCTATTAACAATTAATTAACATGCCAACGATCTAATCTTATTAATAATTTATTATTAATAAAATCTGCAATAAAAACAAATTCACATTTATCACAATTTATTAAAAAATTTGACAATTTTACGAATGTTAGCGCGCGTTATTATTTGCAAAATAAACAATTAATTTTAGCTAATTGGACACTATAGCGCTGACGAAGTTACGACAAAATTACAAGTATCAAATCGCTGTGCAACGATATGAACGAGTTGTACCTATGGCAGAGATAAAGCTTGTTTTTCAGCAAAGCTCCAAAGCATACTTCCTTTTATCGATTTTATTAACAACGAGCAAAGATGAATTCAAGCTTAATTAATTATAACAAAAATATGTGCTGGTGCTAAATATTTCAGTGACAACATTCTATTAACTAAAATGTATTGTAACTAATGTACACTATGTTATGTACAATAAATTAATAAACTAATACTAAAATTTCAATGCAGTGCATATCGAGCTCCAATCTTTCGTAATCTCTGCTGTCTCTACAATTTATATGTATGCAAGATGCTTCCGCGACGATTTGATTTTGCTGTGTCAGTATCTATATTGCATGTGTATATGTTTGACGACTTCACGAAAAGTATCAATTAAGCAGTCATACGTGACAAGAAACCTGAGTTAACATATAAACACTAATTGCATCTTTTCATATCGTGACAGGGACTCATGGAAAAAATTAAGAAACAAAACAGTTGCTCTATCATAAATTGTTAAATACTTTTCTCTTTTGCATACATATAATTGAATGTGCTACAATATGATACAAAAAATATATTTCATTGAGTAAAGAAGTATATTTTTTTCACATTCAACTACAGTACAGTACAATTTATAGTACAGAGAGATAAACAACATATATTTAATGATTCGTATGAGAATTGTTTAGTTTCTTAACTTTTGTCAAATATATCACTGCTTTAATTGTAATTTCGCTAATTGCGCGCAACGGAATCATCTTGTATATTACATAAATCATCGCAACAAAATAGCGTCATAGATTCTCTTTGCTTTTTTCCCTCTTTCTTCAAAAATAAATACCCTATAAAACCATTTCGCGTACATGGGATATTGTATGCGAACCATTGAATACTATGTTGATTGTATATAATATGTGAGTGTGTGTATGTATATGTATGTGTCTGAACATGTATATGCATGCGTGTTCGCGCGCGCGTATGTATGTGTACGGTATATGTGTGTGTATATATATTACGTGCTAATATTATTTAGATATAAATGTAAATGAGATCGTGTAAATACTGTAGCCCGAAGCATAAAATCACTCCAATTGTTTCACTGTTAGAGCAACCTCGACATACGATTTTGCGATTTCCAGTTAGTAACATTGAGTCTTGCGTTTCACAATTAAAATAATGTATTTCTCATCTGTGTAAATTTATTTGAAAGTTTGCAGTGTTTTGTATATGACCAACATTATATTTTACGGAAATAGATTAAAACCTTCTCGGAAATATATATAAGTATCTTAATCGCTTTCAGGTATTCATTTGACGGAAGCCTATAAGTTTGAATATAGAAGTTCCATAAAGTTATATAAATTAAAAATCCTTTTTTCTTGCTTTTCCTTTTGATTAGTCTCTTATCTCTCATATGATCGCCAGTATCTATTCGACAAAGCTATTCGAACTTTGCAAAGGATAACTTTCTCTTTATTTCACATTTGATTAACACACAGGTAATTCAAAGTCCTCCACTGCATAGAGAAGACCAATGCTTCAAGAATTTATTTAAAAGCACAATATTAATTAGTTCTTCTTATCTTTTCCCAACCCTGCGTTGCTGTCGTGCGTGCTTGAATGGACGCCATCGCCGGTATCAGCCTTGTACTTTTTAGATACCTTTTTAATTTCTTGGTGAGCTTCTATATTGCCTTTGCCAGTACTTTTTTGTTCGGCGGTGAACGTTTTATGCAACGTAGATGATGCAACAGATCTCTCGCCGGTCTGACAATGTCTCTGATCTAGGTTCTTCTGTAAGTTCATGGCACTGGTTATTTGCTGTGCGCTCGCTTGCGAGATACCACGTTGAACGGCAGTTTCCTCTTTTTCGTTACATTGCGGTACTTTACTGCCGCTGACAGCTTGGCGTTCATCGCTCTGAGCTTTCTCCACGTCACCAGATTGATTGTTACTATACGTCGACAGTTGCTTGTCGCTTTTCTCCGCGCTGATCTCCTTTGACGACGAGTAGTCATCGCTCTTGGTGCCGGTTGGTGAATCCTTTTCTTCGGCTATCCGTGGCAATTGCGTGCTACCGCAGGAATTTGACATGCTTACGTTCCCTAAATTAATAGATATACCATGAGTCAATTTAGAGTAGTCCGCTTTCTGTTCACTTGACACTTTTTTCTCGCCTTTCGTGCTCTCGTTGGCCTCCTTGAAACTATCATTGGATTCGTCCGAACAGGTATCACTGCTGTTATGGGACGGCTGCGCGATAGTCACACGTGGTGTTACTTTGACCACAGTGTTTGCCAGCGGCGATATCGATGTTTTATTTTCCGCCGAACGCGGATGAAGTCGATCAGGACTGAGAGCTCGTCGGAGCAGTGGTGAACCTGGCTCCGCGGATTTCGGACGACCGTAACCTTTCTTCTGACTGTTCGGCGTCGATAAACATGCCCCTAATATCGCAAAATCATTACAACATTGTTACTCAACAATATTATAAATATTATAAAGATATACATATGTTATAAATCTTTTAATATTTATGGCTTTATTTGCATTTAAGGAGAATGCAGAAATAGGACAGAAAACTATTTTTATGTTGTTTTCTCTTATTACTAAGTCAAGATATTTGTGTGACTCATTTTTTTTCTCATAATTAGTTACATTTACATTAGCTACATCAATATATTTTTTTTTAAATAAGTTCTTTTTAAATTTTAAGAACCAAGTTTTCGAAATGATATTTTGGAAAAAATCAGTTGTTTTTGTAACTTTTGATAAAATTAAAATTATTTAAAATCGAACAATGATATATCAGTCTATTCTCTTTTAAAAAAATTAAAAATTACAAAAATGCAGTAGTTCACAAGAAAAAAAAATATAAAGATAAAAAAATTTTACATGAAAGTGTCTCAAAGATTTTAATCCTATTTGGCCTCACATCTCTCGTAATAATTTATTCATTTTTCTTTATTTGTTTTAAATTAAGACTACAAGCAGAGATTACTAAATAACCAATAAAAAAAAATTAAAATTTATTTTAAAAAATTATTTTTTTATTACCTATTTTAAACCATTCAGATCATGACATAATTGTATATTCAATTCCTTTTTTATATTTAGACATTTAAACATATTCAAAAAATAATTTTATATAGCTCAAAATGCACAGGAAACGATTCATTTTTTTAAACAAATTTTTAAAATTAATATTTTAGTCAAGTGCATATTCTTCTGTATAATTCGCATTCATATTTATCACTTATTCGTTATCTACTTTTATCTTGACTGCCACAGTTTCCGGAAGTGCAAAAGCATGATTCATACAAATTATTATCACGACAAAGTTAAATTATATAATTGTACCATTTTTTCTTTTTCATACCTGGACTGTACGATTGCGTAGTATTGGAACTACCAGGTTGATGACCCGTGGGGAACGCCAACGGGCTTGGGCTTCTCGTCGGACTTGCGGGGATCGGCGATGGACTCGGTGTTCTGGCCAATGGCGATAGTGGTATGTGGCCCACAGACTTCCTGCGATTCGGCGAATGAATGTTCTTCGCAGCCGTATGTAATTTATGCTTGAGGCCGTGAAGAGTGCTGGGGCGTTGATAATGCGACTGGTTCGAGATACCTGACAGATTGCCCACTGATGTATTCGAGCCCGGGGACGAGGAATTCGGACTTGAGCATGGACTTGAGTTTCCGGTAGAATGATAAGAGTCCGTACTGGCGCGATTCGTCGGCGGGGACGGGCTGCAGACGGATTTTGAGCACGTCGTAAAGTACGGTGACGTCTCTTGCGAGCGAGTAAATGACTGAAATGATCGACTAGGTGTGACCATTGAAGGAGAACAAATTCCTGCAGCCATCTGCAAAATTTATGACAAAATTTATCAATACGAAAATACGCAAGTCTTTCTTGTCATGGAACATCTCGTCTTATGAAACGAGTTAATCCAATAATTCGAACAACTTTATGCATTGTTAACAATTGACAATCGTGAGTGTTGTATAAAGATTTTTAAACGCAATAATTTTTTGCGAAGTGTGTAATAGCCATTCAAAAGCTGTGTAATCGCATAAGAAATATATGTTGTCAACAGAACGACGCAGCGAACAGAAACGATATCAATGGAGATCGATGGGAAAGATGAGCGAATGTATAAGAAATCATACCATAAGTGGAGGTTTGCTGTCGCTGGACAAAATGGGTGCTGACAATGGACAACTGATAGTTAACGGCTGCAAAAGAAAATGCACTTAACGTAATCAGTGTGTACTCGCGTATATGCTGGTGCTTTAAAGCTTCTATAAAGTTTCTTTGGTTCTATTTTTTTGCAATAGCGTGTAAAGAACTAACATAGTTCGTCTGTATGTATTAAGATCGCTGTGCAAAATTGACATTAATATTAAATGTATTGCACAACGGAACATCGTGATTAATAATCTAATACAGAGTAATCTAATATAGAGTTACGAATGTCGTAAAGCGATAATTCGCATTCAATAATACGTTATGTACAAACAAAATTTCCCAGTGTACCTGCTGCATCTCTACGCTCGCCCGTTTGGAACTTATTCTCTTAAAAAGAGACGTCTTCCGTTTCTTGTCTGAATGATCCCGCTTTTGCTTTCGTTGCTTGTGCAACGTTCGGCGCGCCAATTTACTCTGAGCAAGGTCACGCTTTCTACCGCCGGTCTTGATGCTGGTGTTTTCCAGTGGCGTACTACGTAACGTTACATGGTCACCACCGCTTAACATTAGCTGCAAAACCTGGGTATGATACAGACCCTGCACCGGTTCACCATTTATGTGCGTTATCAGATCGCCAGGTCTCAAACCAGCTTCGAATGCCGGGCTGGACTGTTCGACTTCCTATTATAAAAAAATAATTTATATATAAAATAAAAATGGAATTATAAATATTTTAGAGAGAAGAAGTACAAAATTCTTCGATAAAGAAAAGTGAAATACTTAAAATTTGTAGATAAAACAGATAATAACAGAATTAAAAAATTATATGTATTATAACATATAATAAGAATTAGATATAAATAGATTTAGAAATATATAGAATAAAATATAGAACTACAATAATAGCACTTAAAAGCAGTTAATGTGGAATAAAACATAAAATTTAAAAAAATTCAAAAAGTGTTGACATAATATATTGATATAGAATTGATAATATCCTTAAAAATAAGAAATAATTAATAATTTTCATTTAACCAAAAGTAAGATGTAATATTAGTGAGATTCTATCAAATTCAAGCAGAGACAATCATTTAAAAATTAATACATAAAAATGCTGTAGTTCATGAAGAATGCTATAGAGTAGCATTCTTTGAACAAAACAGATATTTAACATGACTTATTTATACGTACCATTACTAAATGATGCATAGTATAAAAATCGCTGTCGCCGTAATAAACTCTAATAGTGTGCACAGTAAAACCAAAACCACATGGTCCTCGACGGATAATAATGGGCGGTTTCAAGCTAGTTACGAGAGGACTCAGTTCGCGACAAGGGGAAGTATCTCTCGAAGATGCAGTTGACGACCCACCAGGCGATTCGATAGGTTGAACATTCAGCGGCGCGTCATCTAAGAGAATACATATTTTAAATCAGAAATAATTAAACTGCTCCATTGAAAAGCAAAAATATTGTTCGATTCAGGTATAATAAAAATAAAATTCGCAACAAGCTCTTCTCTCTCTCTCTCTCTCTCTCTCTCTCTCCCTCTAAAAATCTCGTATTCGGCCAATCAAACAATTATTAGAGAAAAAGAAGCTCGGTGCAAATCCAGTTTATATACTAAAACGAGACAGCATTTTTCTCGATTATGTATTTTTGAGAAATACATACAGGCGAAATCGCTGGTTGGGATCACTAACGATAGTCCACTAGTTGAAGCGGATTTTATGACGGATCGAGATTTCTGTCGGGCGGATGGTAACATAGATATAGCGCTGAAGGACTCGAAGGAATCAGTGCTGGAATCATGCTTGTTCTCTTCCGCATCTTTATTTGCCGCTGCGAGATCCAACCTGTGAGTAAAAAATTACAATTTTAGAATTACTGAGTACTTTATCTAATCATTAAATGAATCAGAGCTATATTAAATGCACATGATTATGTCGATTAATATATAAATTACACGTCAATGTTAGAAAATAAAAACTATAAAATAAAAAATTGTAAAGTATAAATTGATATTAAGTAGAAGTTATAGAAATGTGCGAAAATTAAGAAATTAAACTAAGAAACAAATTAAATTTAAAAAATAGAGAAAGAAAGAAAAATAATGATGTTATTGGAAGGAAGTAAAGATTGAATCTGACATGAGAGTTAAAAGATTATAGTTTTATAAATATTGGTTTCAAAATTATCTAATGATTAAATGAATCAGATTTATGAAATGCAAAAGTTATGTATAATAGCTACGTTGATTGTTAAACAAATTATGCGTTAATGTAGTAAAATAAAAACTATAAAGTGTACATGAATTGAAGTTATGTAGAAATTGGAAATGTGTATGAAAGTTGAAAGCAAATTGAATTAAAAGGAAAAGACAGAGAAAAAGAAAACTGTGTTGTTGTGAGAATGCGACTGAATGACTCACATGTGTTCATCATCAACGGATATACTGAACCTGGGCAGCTTATCACGGGAATGTGTGTGTCGCTTTCTCTGGATCTGAGGGCTAATATCTTCGGACTCGGTTTGCGAAGAATCGGGTGTACTCAGATTAATTGATGTTTTTTCCGCCTGAGTATTCTTAACGATTGACAGCTGCGGCTCGTTGCTCGATGAAATCGTAGTACCAGAAGTCACGCAGGACGACGATGTGGTGTTGAGTTTGTCGGTTCTGGTTTGATTCTCAGCACAGGAATTACTCTTTACCAACGAGGAGGGCGGCCGATGTTTTTCAGATGATTGTACGGATTGTGGATCGGCCAGTTTGGATGGTGGCGCGACCGATGACGCGATCGATCCGAGAGATAATTGCGCAAACGTGCCTTCAAATTCAGTACGGAACAGCTGTTTCTTGGAAGCATCTGATTCTGCGTCTGAGCTGAACTGAGGTGGACGCGTTTGCGAGATCTTGCGCGATTGAGGCGAGTAGGAGGAGAACGATCCGAATAAGGGAGAATCATCGGTGTCATCTGTATCATCGCCTAAGTCATGATTATATCTATCCATACGAGCTGAAATATTACGAGGAATTGAGAGACAAAATAGAAAACGAAATAGAAAATTGAACTGCTATTATAACTATTTAGAATAGAATTTAGCAATATATAAATATTCATAGAGTAAAACATTATAATGGTATATATATCGTAATATTTTTGGTACTTACTATCAAAATAACTTGTATCTTCGTCGTTAACTAATTGTGGAACAAACTCAGCTTTTTGTCTAAGTAAGCTGTTCCAATTTACTCCATAAAAATATGGATGCTCCTTGACTTCGTGCGACCCACCAGTTCCCAAACGATCCCTAGGACTCTGATGTAGAAGAGCCGTTATAATATCCTTTGCCTCAGGTTGAACAAGCCAATCATCTTCATCTGGCCATTCAATATCATCTAATAAATAAAATTTTATCATTTATCATACGATATATCTGCTTACAAGATACTTCAGAGTATATTCGAGTTATCAAGAGTTGAATCGAAAAGAATAAAGCAAAAATTACCGTTCACCGTATGAGCAAATAATTCTTCGGGTGTTTCACCAAAGAATGGAACACAGCCAATTAGAAATTCGTACAATATAATACCCATGGACCACCAGTCAACCGGTTTACCATAACCCTGACGTAATATAACTTCCGGGGCAATGTACTCTGGTGTGCCAAATACTTGCTTGTCTGAGAACTGCCGTGTATCTCGATCGATGTAGCCCTCGTATAGATTTGTTGCCACTTGAAATTAAAAACGGACAATTATTATCATTATTCATTTTCGATATATTTCGATCTTAATTATATTACAATTAAAATTTTCATACTTACAGGACATTAGACCCATTTTACTGAGGCCAAAGTCAGTAAGCTTGATGTGTCCCAGGGCAGTGATAAGTAAACTATAAAAAATAACTTGTAATTATTAGTATTTTACTTGTATATATTCAATTGGTTTGTTTTTTTTAACTAAACTTTTTGCATTGTTTATCTTCACTCCTTTCAACGTAAGAGAAAAATAGAAAAAATAAATGATATAAAAAGTTTAGTTGAAAAGAACAAATCTAACTTATATTTTCTTTTCTATTTTATATGATCTTACTTATCAGGCTTCAAATCCCGATGTACAATGCCATAACTGTGTAAATATTCAACAGCCAAGACAGTCTCTGCGAAATAAAATCTTGCCATGTCTGGTGGCAGTGGACCTATATTTTTTAAAAGATTCGCGCAATCTCCTCCCTCTACGTATTCCATTACTAAGCATAAATGTTTCTGAAAAAGATACACAATTGTTAACAATTTTGTAGATCATTTCGTAAAATCTGTAATACAAATGAAGAGTGCCAGGCATACCTTAGTTTCAAAACTACAGTACATAGAGACTACAAATGGATTATCTGTGAAGCTCATTATATCTCTCTCGGCAAACACTTGTTCCACTTGATTTCGCAGCATTAAATTATTCTTATTAATTTTCTTCATGGCGAATCTCTGTCGAGTGGTTTTTTCTTTAACCAAATAGACTGCACCATATGCGCCATTGCTAATGAGTTTCAATACTTCGTAATCACTTTCGCATGGAATACGTTGACATTTGTCATCATCTTTATTTGGACTCGATGTTACTTGTAAATTACTATCGCTAGAACTCGCCGAATCCTCCAATTTATTTAAGTCTTCTTGTAACTCTATAGCAAGTTCAAAATAAGAAGATTCAATAATTTATTTGAGAAATACACACATATTATGTTGATTTAGAAAAAAAAAAATACATACCAGAAATAGGATCTCTATTTAACGACAGTTTTGTAATAATATATTGAGGAATATCAGCTTTTATTCCCGCATTGATTTTAGCTTGGCCTTCCGCTTGTTCGAGTAAATGATAAAATTCCTCGGGATCGAATTCCAAGCATTCTAATAAACGAGCAGGACGCGATATAACTAATAGTAGCTTCTTTATCAGTCCTGTTAACCTTGTTGCCGCTTCTAAAGATTTATCTTTTGTCTGTAAATGAATTGCAGCAATTATTATATGTTTCGATAAAGTCATAATATATGCGTACCTCCATTAATAGATGTTCCAAATTTTCACTCATCTCATAAAAGTATCTCGTTGTAATTAATTTTTCCTGAGATTTTTGTAAGCAGTCTCTAGCCATTTCGATTACTTGATGATGTACAAAGCGTAAAATTGGTAATGAATCTTGCGTCATATTGGCCACTACCTCATATTCATCTATCTCTTTGTTTTCATTAATAAAATTGGTCAGTCGCTCTTCCATTTGTTGTGTTGCCTGAAAATGTTAATTAGCATAGTATATAATCGACTATTTTAATAAACATTCATTAATAATGAACATAATTAATCGCGATAATACCTTTGGAAATCTTTCTTTATACAAAGTATTCATCATAACAATTTCGCTGTCAAGAACAGGTGATCGACTTGGACTACTGCAATTGCATAAAAATTACAAATTAATATATTTATCAGTTTATTTATTAAACGTAATTTAATGTCAATTAAAAATCGTTGAATAACTATCATTAAAGAGATTTTAATAAAGAGCTCGCATACACAATCCTTTACATATTTATGACATATACCTCAAACTTCGGGAACGTGGACGATGTAACGGTGACCGACGGCCTTCTTCTTCAAGGCTAAGAGACGCACTACCCGGAATACTAGATATGCTAGAACCTGGGAAGCCCGGATGCGAGGAGCATGGTGTCCCGGGCTTGGAGAAATGGCAAGATAACATGCGTAGTTCGTCCTTAGTGGGAACATTTGGCAATTGATGCAAACGTTCTTGGCTCGAGTATTGTGACTAGTGGAATATAAATGACAAATTATAATCATGATTAGCACAGACAGGATATTCAGCGCATATTAATCAATCTACCGAAACATTACTGGAGCCAGGTGTTGTTCCATAGCCACTAGACGGTAAACTAGCAACTGACCATCTTCTGCCATCTCCAGTTCCTGTAGCACCTCCGCCAATTCTTGAATAATATCGCAATATTATATTCATTTAATAACATCTTTTCAAGAGAGTTTATACAAATTAATAAATTATAAAAAATTATTAAAACATTGTCTAAAGTTTTGACACTTGTATTATATGAAAACTTACAAGCATTTCCTTATCAGACTTTTACTTTTTTTCATAAACTTTACACAGTGCAGTTTTTGTTTCACCATTTTCTTTTTTATTTATATAACACACAGAAGATATAGTATTTGCAATGACGACATCTTACCTACTTGAGCAATCAGATCGGACTAATATAAATGTCCTAAGACAAATAGTATAAGTGTAGAGTAGATACCTTTTAATTGGAGCAAAAGCAAAGTGTGGACTGGATGACATCCTAGGGCTCTCTAGGGGACTGCCTACAATCGGGACGAATGCTATACCGGGAAACAGGCAGTAGAAAAAAATTAATCTGCTATATCGTTGAATAATCAAGTAAACAATAAAAAAAATCTCTTTCCACTAAGTGTAAGCGAAATTTGTGCTAGAATGCAGAATTCATTTAAAATCTAATTTATTAAGGATACTAGATGATAGGATATGGAAATATTTAAATATGTTCTAAGTCTAACAAAATCAAATGTATTGTGTTTACATATGTTAAACTATTTTATGAAAACATCTCTGTATTTTCAGATGATGAAAAAGGAGAAATATTTCTTTAAAAGATAATTAGAAGATATAAAAAGATTAAAAGATGACTAAAAGAATATAAAAATTACCTGACAAAGGTGAATGGCAACGTGGTAAAGTAGGTGACGTCGTTGTTATGAGAGATTTACGATGAGCTGCTTTAGCAGCACGACGAGAAATGTTAAAATCACGCTACAATAATAAATGTTAATAGCAAGTATATAAAAAAAGGAATATATTAATCGATATATACTAACCACGTGAACTGATAGAGAAGGTGCCGACTTTCCTATCGCAGAATTTCTCATGCGAACTAGATTCGATAACTCTCCACTAACTAAAATCATAAAATTTCAATGTATTGTACATATAATCTGATGAGATAAATTATTTCATGCAAGAAATAATAATATTTGATTAATGCAAATTAATACAAAATAAAGTCTTATTAACCAGGCCGAACTGGAGCTTCCTTGCTTTCCAATTTTGGTGGTATTGGACGTTTGTGTAATTCTGTTTCCACGTTACTGGCAGTTTCTTCAGTTTCATTTTGATCGAACACAAGTACCCTAACAGAGTTACCATGAGACCGCAGTCGTGGTCTACTCGGTCTATTTCTTGTTTGATCCATGGCTTTATTCACTGAGTTTCTATTCAGTAATAACAAGGTAACTGGAAATAAGTAGATATTTTAGTCAAATAATAATCACACTAATGTGAGATATCCATATAAGTACATCTCTCTTTGTTTAAATTTCTCCCATCTTATATTTCCTCTATAAACATATATATATATTTACTTGAAAATATAAAAAGCACAAGAATATACAACTGGTAAAAAGCGATTTAATAATGACATCTGTATCATCCACAACAATCTACCGACAAAAAAAAACTTTACAAGGTACAAAAACACAAGTAAGCAACTAGATAGACAATAAGTACAACTCACCTTTCGAGATGCTTAACGTGAAAAAGAGGAAGTCAAATGGATACAAAACATCCACGTGCACCCACGCACAACTCTCGATCGTCTCTCTCTCCTATTCCCTTAACGCCTTCGGGAATTTCTGTGAGCCACAATCGCTACGGAGGCCCATCCCGGGGTTGACGTTCTCCAGAGGATCTTGCAAACACACATTGCAATTGAAATAGTCGAGGAAAACTACGAAGAGAGAAGACGAGTAACGGGCGAGCGGACCACCCGAACACTTTAGGAGGTCCCGCGTGGAGTAGACGTACGAGGGGATGATGACGGGAGTACGGGAGGAGGGAAGCCAGCCACGCACGACACTAGCTAGGTGCACGCGACGATGACAGCGATCGAAGGGACGCGATTACCGGCCGCCAGAGCCATCTTCTCTAGCAGCAGCAACAGCGATAACGACAACGGCGACAAGGCGATGAGTCTCCTCGGGATACGAGAGTGATTTTCCCACGTGCTCCCGGGACCACAGTCGCACTTCCGTCGTCGCCCGTCGACGCGAGGGAGGCTTAATCACGGAACGCGACCGGAGAGAGGCGACCACGGGTTCTGTGACTCATGATGGACGCACACACGCGCTCGGGCTCGAAGTAACGTTTACACAAACACACACACACGTATCTCTATACACCACTATACACGTACACTACTCACGTAACCTCTACACGCACACACGTACGGTTGCACCTCCAGCAAGCCTGTGCTTGAGCCTGGGTGCCTTGGGGCCCCTGGGTGTCACTTTGGGCGCGCGCGCGCGCGCGCGCGTGGTGTGTATGGATGTATTTTATGAACTGTGAAGTGACGAGACTTCTCGCCATTTCGCCATTTTACACCTTGCGAAGGCTTTCCCGAGTATCTCTGAATTAAATCTATTCCTTTCAATCTCGCTGTTGCGAATAATATTAGTAGCCTGATTTTATATATTTGAAATTGTCTTATTAATGGTCGAAGTACCGTGAATAGTATAGATTCGCGTGATCACGACGACGTAAAGCGATTCCAGATCTTTAATAAGTTAATCGTTTTACTTAAGGCGATTCCGTCCCAAGTATAAAATTGATCTAGCTGCAAATATCGCCCTATTTATGTTGCATTTTGTATACATCAAATGGTATTTGTAAAGCAGAAGAGAGAAAAAATTGAAAAAGTAAGAGGGAGAAAGTATATATAATATCGATTTATGTTTTTGAGAAAATCACACAACTTCATCTTTGTTAAATTACCATTTTCCAATATAATTTTTCGCGCAATAGTTTTATACATTACATTTAACTATTGTAGGATATTGACTTGCTGACACCTTATATATTTTTTTTTTATTAATTTATACATATAATATTTATAAAGCGTGTTCTGAAGCGAGCCATATATAATATTTTTTAATTTAAACATATTGAAGCAAATTTAAATAATTGAATGATTAAATCGAATTTCATGAATTATGTTTAATCGAAAATGCAGATTCTGAAATATTTTGGATTTAAATCAAATTTTCATACGTTCCTATATAGATATAGATTGAAGTGAAAGTCATAGGTATAAATACTACGTATATATTTATATTCATCTAACTGCTGAAAAATAAAAAATAAATCTTATGAGAGATAAATGTTAGTTCGACCCGTTCCACTTACATTTTGATAAAAATACATTCAATCAATGTATTGTATTTTTGCGTAAACTTTTTTTAATATCACGACGCATGCTCATGTCAGCTCATGTCGCTGCATCACGCTGCATTACCTTGGATTACCTAACCTAACCTTCATAGCTGTCACTTTTAAAACTTATGTTTTTATGCTATCGTAAGACAATTTTTACTTTTCAAACTCTAATTTTTACGAAAAAGCATCAATTGAATATATTTCTATCAAATTTTAAGTGGAGCAGATCCAACTAAACATTTACTCTGTTATCTTACATAACTGAATAATCATGAACTCCACTTGGATTAGATTATATTGGATATGATGATGATTTATGTGACTAATGACAATGTGATTATACTAACATATACATATATCTATGCTTTAATCTGTAATATAAACGAATGCAAATAAAATTCTTTTCATGAATTTGGTATTAATATTTTTTCCATTTTCAGCTTTCCGTTACTTCATATCTTGAAACTTTTAACAAGTACATGCAGTTATCTGACAAGTCATAATCTTGAAATAATTATCCTGGACTAAAATAAGGACAGTATTGATCCAGTAAGTCGAATAAGGCAAAGCTATGAATTAAATTCAATTTAATAGATGATATTGGAGAAAAACAAATTTGATTGATAACTTGCAAGAATTTATAATGATTGATACCTGACAGTAATATTTTTCTCAAAGGAGATGATTTATTCCTTGTCAATTGTCCTGGACTAAAACAAGAACGATATAATTGATTCGTCAAATAAGGCAAAGCTGCGAATTAAATTCGATCTGACAGATTATATTGGATAATAAAAACAAGCTTTATTAATAGCTTGTAAGAATTTACAGTGATTGACTTAATTGTATCTGACAATAATATTTTTCTCAAAAGAAATGATTTATTTCTTACTGAAACATTATACAACAAGTGGAATAATGAATAGTTATAATACTAATATCAAACTGTTCTTATTGATAGTATTTGTAAATTGTATATAATCTTAGTTATTTGTACTCCTATAACTTCATATTTTGTGATAGACTGTATTTTTGTTTCTATTGTGGATATATTATTCCTCTTAGGCTTTATTCTCTGTCAGTATGCTTGCCATATCAAGAAGTTTACGTCAGAAAAATCTTCAGCAGAGTCATTTTTTTATTTACTCTGTAAGAACTTGCCATCGTACCTGGACATATAAGAGATATCTCATTCAAGAGAAAGCTGACCATAGAAAGCTACAGTACTTAAAATTGCAAAAATGTAACTTTCGTACTACACAAAACTTGCATATCCCACCATTAATGGCTGTGCTTTTGCGTCCTGTCTTACGTATTGGTGCGTTATTGATGGGACGCATTATGAAGAAATGGTGGGCACGCAAGTCTGGAAAAGAGAAAGAGGAATATAAGATTTTATCTATATTTCTTTATTTTTTACAAGGTTGTTTTGGACTGTATGGCCTTATATTGGCTATTTACTACATAACTCATCTTAAAACTGATCCATTAACACAGCGTTCGAGATTTATAATTTTTAATCAGGAGCAAGAGAAGAAACTAGGAAAAATGGTCCTTAAAGCTGTAAGTAAATAATATAGTCATATAATAATATATTAATTATGACTCCATTATTTACTTACGTAAATATCGTAATATAAAAAAATATTTCAAAACCTTCATAGATGCTCGTAAGAGAAATATCTTTTAAAAGTTTATATTATATAACATAATCTTACATTTCGCTCAGCATTTAGAGGCTCATAAACAAGATTTGGTACCACATTCTCATCCAGCTTACAAAAGACTCGTAAGAGTAATAGAAAAAATTCGTACAGCTAATGCAGATTTAAAATCGATGAGAGATATACAGTGGACTCTAACTGTTATTAATATACCATTATCAAATTCGTATATCTTACCGGTACACACATTATCAATATTATACAGCAATATATTAGCATATAAACTATTTTTTTACTTTGCTTCCTTTGTCTTTATTTCTTTTACTTCGTAGGGCGGAAATATCTTTGTATCCTTAGACATTTTAAATATTATCGAAAATGACGACCAATTAGGTATTATTTTAGCCCATGAAATGGCTCATTCGTTGCTATTACATTCCGTAAGTAGTAATACGAATATTTTTGATATTAATTTATAAAATATAAGTAATCGATGATTTTTATCAACAGCTTGAGTCATTATCGGATCAACTGTTGTGGGACTTTTTAATAGTAATACCTATATTATTAGTTTGGGCATTATTTCCCGACATGACAGCTGCTATAATTCATATAATAGGGGAACGAATTGTGAATGTCATGTACAATCTTCCATTCAGCAGAATTTTGGAGAATGAAGCTGATGAAGTAGGACTTAAACTGGCTGCAAAAGTATGTTATACAGTGGCATAATAGAATCCGATATTATATTTGACGTTTTAATTATTACTGTTTATGTGCATTTATACAAAAATTAACTGTTATGTACAAATTAATATCCATTATTTGTCTGTTTTTTATACAGGCTTGTATTGATATTCGTGAAGCTGTTGTATTTTGGGCTACAATGAGAACACTTACAGAAATGCATACATTACCTCCAGAACTGCCATGGATATCAACACATCCTGCTCATGGGGACAGAGAGAAGAATTTAAATCAAACCATGACAAAAGCATTAGAATTGCGAAGGGATTCAGGGGTATGTCATTTATCTTTTGTAATTACTGTTGACTCTATTGTATTACTTTATAAACTATCTGTTATCATATAATTACTTATTATATAATTGCATAAATAACATTGTATTTTATTAATTTTATTTATTTATAATGAAATGTATATATGTATAATGTACATATATACATATTTTATAAAACTTCCTAATTTGATTTGCAGTGTCCGTTGCTGCCTGCAATAGATCCAAGAGACAAATTTTATAAACGATCACCAAAGGAACATGAACTTTATTTTAAACAAAGAGGAATAATTAAAGATGAAATCTAGAAAACTAATATTATTCTGCCATTGTGCCTGAAGAGCTTGATTTTTCATCAAAATATCTTTATGCTGTAAATATAAAATACATATTTTTATGTAAAAAAATAACATTATGTAATAAAAAAATATATGTAATATTAACATATTAAATTTATAATATATATATATATAATAATATAAAATTTGTAATCAATATTAATTTACAAGCAGCGTAGTAGATCTAATGAATATTTTATATAATCAAATATGATTTCTTCTTTTTGTAAAAATATATCTATATTTTTTATTAATTATTGCTCAACAGAAGAATAGAATTACTAGAACTATAATACTAGAACTACAAGACTATATTTTATACATGATATATGTTTTGTTATTTCTCTAAAGTTTTCATAAAGATTATTTATAATTGTTAGTGTTGTTACGAAATCACATACTGCATTCCGTGAATGCGAATTTTGAACACCGCGTGTATTATATATATTTTATACATTGATTTAAGTCTCATACATGAACGTGTTGTGTAAATAATGTATATTATTTTGTTGTCTCGATTTATGAAATTTATTGACAAACTTATTGTCATAAAATATAAATACACGAGTATTTTAAATACTAAAATTTACGTTTGCGAATAAAGTACATTTTTAATAAATATGATTTATTAATTGCTATATATTATCTTCTGTCAGTATTAATTTAAGAGCATTTACGAATAGAAAATATGTTAATTAATATTAGAATGACGAATACTATGTGATTTGTCGCGATTACCTTATCATCATCCTTCCTGTTCTTCTTCTGATAGTATATTATTTCAAAACTGGTCAGTGATTTATCACGTTATTTCTTATTAATTCCTATACTGGGTCGGATATACATATTACATTTTTTATACAAGAAATAATTTTATACTATTTTCATTGTGCAGTCTTATACATAATTGATTATTTGTTTGAAATTACTTATTGTTTTCTCATGTAGTGGTAAAAGTTCGTGACGAAGTGTTTCATCTCAACGACAATGAAATTTACATTATTATTCAATCTGCTAATTGTGTCTGCGTATAATATTGATACAAATTATCCAATTTTGTATCCGAACAGTGCGAATAATGCGGGTCAATATCTGTACACGAAATTTGAACATAGTTATTTTGGTTATTCAGTGTTGCTACATTATGACTTAAAGAAAAATATTTCATGGTAATATGTATCAATTCAATATATTTTTATCAAATTTGTAGAACTATATATTAGGAAATGAGATAATAAAAAGATTTTATAGAAGTATTAAAAAAATATTTTTCAGAAAAGATATCAAGTTTGTCGAATACTGACTGATGAAAATTTAATTAATTCTGTTACAATATGTTTACTAGCCGATTTCTGCATTTCTTTCTTTTTCTTTATTTTCTTGTATTTTTACATTTATTATACATTCTTTAGCTTTTTTATATAATTTTGTTGTATGTTTTGTTTTAGTTTTGTATATATATAAATACTTTTTCTTCGGAAATTCATTTCTAGAACAACTGGAACAAAAATCGTTATTCTCCTACTGTATTATATATATAATGTTATTTATTATTTATAAAACTTAATATTGAAATATATATTTTTTTTAACAGGTTGTTCATAGGAGCACCTCGTGGAAATTATACGCAGAAACAATCGACTTTTAGACTTTTAAACGAACCTGGTGTAGTTTATCGATGCAATCTACCGGGTCCATGTGTAGAGATCAAACCGACTTTCATGAAAGACGAAGAAGTATATATAAATCAACTTAAAAGGCACGTGTATGTAAAGAAGGAACATTCCTGGTTCGGTGGTGCAATGTCGATAGAAAAGTACAGCGGTTTCCTTACGGTATATACATGAAAAATATAACGGGACTTTATTAGAGTTGTTATATGATTTAAACATTTATATTTATAGTAATGTTCTCACATGTACGGTCTAAAATACTCTAAAATATGATTCTTATTATTTATATTTATAACAAGTTTTTTTAAAAAAAAGTTCAATTACTTAATAAACCAAATATTAGTGCTTCAAATAGTCAAATCTATTGAAAATTGTGATTGTGCAAAGCATTTTGCTATGAATTTTGTCGGTGGAAATGTATAATAGGATGTTCTAGCAGAATATAACTGCAGATTGCAAAAACTTAGAAGAATCTGTGTCATTTTGCAATTATTTAAATATTTTATTATTATAATTGAATCTAGAAGTTATATTAATACATAAAATAAATATATGAAATGCGTATACATATACCGGAATGTAATACGTAGATACAATGTATTATAATATATGTTTAAAAAAAAAATACATATTAAAACTTGTAATTCTTGCGTTATAACCATGATGTTCTACCGTTATTGAACAGTTTAAGTTTAAAATTTTACAAATATATTTTGAACAAAAAAATGTTTTGTTGTTATTTAATTATTAAGTATTTTATTGCAGATATGTGCCCCGCGTACTATTCTTAAAATTATATCCACGTTCAAGATTACGAAATACATGGATACTTTGCAAGGCATGTGTTATAGTGGTGAAACATCATCGGGAACATTAAAACCCGAAAATTCTGAAATTACATCTTTTGGTAATTATTTTTTTGTCACTATTTTGACTCTGTGGCCGCTGATCAATAAATTTTTACTTACTCAGTACAGTTTGCAGCATGTACATGCAATAGACTTAATCGGCGTCCTTAATTTTTTTTAACAATCTCGATCTTTGTTTTAATATACACTGCCGTCGAAAAGTTTCCGGACATGGAACTTAAAATTGCATAATATTCAGGTCACCGTAATTCGATAAAAAAATCATTGCAGTCAAAAAAATAAAAAGCATGCTAAAGTATAAGTTTCAAGCTTTAAAATGCTGTTTTATTTTTTGTCTGCAATGATTTTTTTATCGAATTACGGTGACCTGAATATCATGCAATTTTAAGTTCCATGTCCGGAAACTTTTCGACGGCAGTGTATATCTTATATTGATTTATCTATAATATATTTTTGTTTAAAAATAAATTTAAGGATCACAAATCCTTATTTTAGAATGTAATATTATGTATATTAGATTTCAGCAAAAATACATGGTATGATCCAATCCATGGTTTCTCCGTTGCCTTTGCAGTACCTTTACAGGTACGTAATTGTAATTGTTTAATTTAATATTTTATAAACCATTATAATCCTCACTCTTTCTAATATAATATCATTTAGTCAAATATTATTGCAAATATATTTGACTACGGTTTGTATGACTGAGTAATTTGATCATTGCAGAAACAATTTAGAACAATAAGCCGTATTGTAGGAAGACCAAATGACAACATCATAGGTAGTGTCAATATAGGAAGTTTTTGGAAGTTTAATGAGATTAATAGGAAAACTACAAATGATATACCGATATACGATGATCTATCGAAATTTGGTACGAATTCTATGTAACAAATAAAATTTCTATGGCATGATCATATACGAAAACAGATTTTGATTAAGCTATCATAATAGGCTACGCGGTAACATCAGGATATTATTTCCATCGAAATCAACCTCTTTACGTTTGTGCGGATCCAGGATGGAATTACATAGGGCAGGTAAATAAAGCATTCCATTATATCATTTATTCAAGTAAAACGTTCCATCTCTTCCGGGAAGAGGAGACCATAGCATATATGACTATGATATTAAACACATATAAGACAGGTTGTTATAGTTGATTTGGACGGAGATTTTATACCTCTGATTACGAATCTTCGTGGCAGTGACATCGGCGAATTCTTCGGTGCTAGCTTAGCCAGCGGTGATTTAAATAACGATGGTCTATACGACCTTGTGGTCGGAGCTCCGCATTGGGGGAATGATAATGGCAAAATCTACATATATCTGGGCAGCTCAAAGGTATAAATTTTATATTATTGTATGAACCAAAACTCTCCAATATGTATAATATTATCAATTTCTAAATAAGCCGCTTCAGTTCTATTTAGCTCAGAAATTAGCTCAGAAATTATAAAAATAAATAATATATATTTTGTTAAATTGTTTATTTCGATACAGAAAGAGTTCGAAGCAGCCACGATTCTAAAAGGTACCAGAGAAGATGCACAGTTTGGTTACGCAGTAGCAGTCGGTGATGTGGATGGAGATGATTTTTGTGGTAATTATAATCAAAGCTGTAATTAATTTAAAACGCGCATTTATCCGCGCAAAAATAGCGCATTTATTTTTGCTGAATTTTAGATATTATAGTGAGTGCTCCTTGGGAAGAATTCGGAGCAATTTATATTTACAACGGCGATGCGAGTTTAAAAGATAAAGTAAGACCTACGATGTCACAAAGGATCACGATGCAATCTTTTGGTCATAATCCTTCGATAAAAGGAATGACCATACAAACGTTTGGATTTTCGATATCTGAACCGATCGATATCGATAACAATGGGTTAGTAAATTATTATGCAACTTTTGTTTATTCGTTATATAGATTGTATTTATAGTTATAGTTATAATTCATTATTTGCATTTTATTATATTTTAGTTAAGCCTGGAGAAATTTTATTCAATTATTGTTAATCCTGAACTATTTTCATTCTTAAAATTAATAATAGCAATTAATAAAGCAATAATTTTTTCTAATATTAAATCGTTGTTTCTTAGTTTTGAATGTACCAGATAATATATATGATATATAAGATAATATATAAGATAAATATATAAGATATTAAGGATTACGAATAATAACTACATATACTAATATTTAAATATATAAATAATATTTTGATTAAAAATTACGAAAAAATATATAAATAATATTTTGATTAAAAATTATGACGATTATTTTACGTTAAATTATTTCCAAAATCAGTATCTACATCTTTGTCATTTATAGGTACGCAGACATCGCGGTAGGCGCATATAAATCAGGACATGTCATAGTACTTCGGAGTAAACCCATTGTAAGAACAAATTTGACTGTGTACACCATTCCAAGCACTTTACAAAGGAACATAAGTAACTTTTTGGTTGAAGCGTGTGTTGAATATCAAAACTACAATACTACAAATATACACGGTAAGTTATGAAGCGTCATAGGTAATAATTACATAAATCTCAATTTATAAAAAAATTTGCAGCATTCAAAGTCTCTCTTATCGTGGACCAAAAATATAAACGTACTAAAGAGACTTTATTGGAAATGTACTCAATCGATGCTTCCATTCATATGTGTGTGAATGCTACTATTACTCTTTTGGTAAATACAGTTTATATAAACTGTTATATTAAATAAACATTGATACTTACAAAATCTAATGTCTGATTTAATAACGATGTCATATATTTGGTAGAATAATATTCAAGACTTTATTGAACCGATTACCATTTATGCATCTCATAATTTTACGTACAATGATTCGTCTGAATTTTGTAAGACGTGCCCTGTTGAAAGCAAAAACAACAAATTGAATAGTGTGCAAGTTTTGCTTCCTTTCGACATTGAATGCGGAGAGGATAAAGTCTGCAATTCCAACATACATGCAATAGTGAAACTTTGGGGAGTCAGGCAAGTGACGTTTAATGTCGAATGCAATATTGAATTTCTGCGAGTAATTGTTTACGTTTACCTTAATAAAAATAAAATATAGGGAGAATAATACTTGGATAATCGGCTCCAATGACATCACTTTAGAAACACATTTAAGGAATTATGCTGAAGCATATCTTACGACAATCGTGTTTACCCTACCGAAGGAAATAGTACTTCGTAGTATCTTATCATTTTGCGAAGAAGACACAAATAAAGATATCTTGATGGTTATTTGTAACATCGGCAACCCATTTGGAACAAATGAGCAAGTAAAAATACTTGTTTGATCATTTTAGCTATAACTATGACTTAATTATAAATGTTATTAAACATAATAGAATCAATATGATTCAATAAAAGATTTGATTAATAATTACATTTTTTTCTATTATTTTAATAAAATTTCTTAAAAAAATAATAAAAATCTTTCTTTCGAGAAATATTTAACAAATTTCTTACAGAGAGTTGTGAAACTCGATTTGGATATGAGACATCTAACCAATGGTTCCTTGCATGGGCAAGTTCTGGAGTTCTTTACGGAGATACGAACTCGCAGCACAAATAACGGCATGCATATGATTAAGTCATCGTTGACTTTACAAAGTGAAGCATTTCTATTGTTAAGTGGGTCAGTATACTTCAGAAAAAAGAAAAGATATATAATGAATCTTTGATGATGATAGTTGTGTTGCAGAAAAGCGATTGAGAAAAGTTATTATCTATCCAATTTGGATAGTGATCGATCAAATATAGTTTTTCAACACGTTTATCAAATATCGAAATTAGGTGGGACACCTATAGAAGAGGCGCGACTTGTCGTTAATCTACCAACGGCTATAGACGACTCAGATTCTCCTATACTTTTGTATAAGCCGCGGGTGAGTATTAAGCTCACATAATAATATCTAATTTTGATATAAAAATAATTTATTTTACTCATCTTAGTATAAATGATTTGATAACAAAATATTTTTGAAAAAAATATTTTTTAAATAAATAATGAAATTGTAATGAACACGTGATATTTATGTACGTAGAGGATGACAATCAGAAAGTTGCCAAAATTAATTTCTATGGAAATGGCCAGATTTTATGACATTACTTTTATATTTTAATATATGTAGAATATTGAGGAAAATTATTTATATAAGAAAATTGAGTATTATTTATCTGAAAAAATAAATGATTTTTAATACGATTCGCCAGCCAAACTTAAATTATATAAGTCTTTTTATATACCCCACTCAAAATTATATATAAATTTGTGTCTAAAATATTTTTCTCAAAAATTTTTTGTTTTCAAGTATTCAGCTAGAACGATTAAAATAAATGTCGTAAAATAATATATACATATATGTATGTGTACATACCTGTCTCATATCCTGTAAAATATATCACAGTAATATCATACAAAATATCACACACGTGTGTGTGTGTGTGTGTGTGTGTGTGTGTGTGTGTGTGTGTGTGTGTGTGTGTGTGT
>NW_017257203.1:1301206-1326529 GCF_001594055.1 Mycetomoellerius zeteki
TGTGTGTGTGTGTGTGTGTGTGTGTGTGTGTGTGTGTGTGTGTGTGTGTGTGTGTAACGATTCTTAACAATTTCTTACATGCGAGATGTCTAACAATTTTTCCAGATTTATATATCTGGAAGATATTACGACTGCTTATCAAATGAAGTGGATCTAATGAATATACAACAAGGACTTCTGGGAGAGACAGCGTCAGATGCATCTAATTTATATAATCTCGACTATAATAACGAAACGCTACAGAATGTAACGCATGATATATTCAAAAGAAACGCGGACAATTACATAACATTTGGTGCTCGCATTTTACGAACATTGTACAATTTGAGAATGGCAACGTTTAAAGATTCGAACGGTAATTTAACAATCCAAGAACGCGATATCATATACGTGAACTGTTCAACGTATGGTGTGAATTGTTCGACGATGTACTGTGATCTGAATGCGTTAAAAACACAACAGGACATCGGAAAATTAGTGATAAGATTAATTCTCAATACTACAAAACTCAAAGGTAACGATTGAATAAAAAAAGAAATACTTTGTACGTAAGCTACGATTGCCATTCTCTATCATTTTTTTTAATGCGCATAATTATTTTAAGATAATTTTAAATTATTCAACGAAATGAAGATTGTGAAATTTAACACGGATGCTTACGTCGAAATCATAAAACCGGCAAACAGGATTTTTGGGATGGACATGAGGTAAATATTTTCAAAAGTTGTCAAAATGTAGATTGTTAGTTATCGTAAATTCTGAAAGATACTGCAGTTTAAGGAACATTTATGTTACAGACACAATACGAATGTCACGACAGAATTTCATAATACGGCGAAGACGCAGAAATTGCAACTTTGGATTGTGCTTGTGTCAGTTTCATTAGGTCTAATATTATTATGTATCGTTGTTATTATATTAAACAAAGTAAGTTTTTTATACCGTCATTATATAGATCATTATTCTAGTATATATGTTTTATTCGTCTATTATTGTTAATCACAGCTAGATTTTTTCAAGAGGACAACGAAGGAAGAACTGTTCGCTTTAAAATCTGATGAGGTACAAAATAAATGCAATAAAATCGATAGATTAATCATGATGAGAATTAACATGAAATCATTTATAGATAATGGAGGATGCAAAGAAAGATACATCCGAGTAAAGGAAATATTTCGTATACGTAATTTAATTCATATAAATTGATATGTTCTTTTGGATATATATACGAGTTTATATAAATTCTTTATAATTCTATCTTTCTTAACATTCAATGAATAACAAAGATAAAAAAACACTTATGTTGTCACTAAATAAAAAGCACCAGCGTTATTCTATATTTTCTGCCAAACCAGAAGAGCTTCAAGATCATCTCTTCCGCATACTTATCATACTGGTCTTTTGAATATATTGTATTAGGAATCTAAGTTGTTCTTACTATTGACTTTTAATTAGTAGTGCAAGGTCGTCGCGACACTCATTTTGTTTTTATAATATTTTAAAAATTATGTTCCTAGATTGTAATTTTATTGCTTAAAATAAAAAAATATCTATTTTTTATTATATATATTTGTTATTTATTTTTCTCATTTTATTTTGGAATAGAAATCCTACACGATTAACGGCGTATTTTTGCATAACTAAAAATTAAATATATTTGTAATCAATATATTTCAATTTATATATCACATGTATACTTTATCAATTAATAGCAATAAAAAGTATATAAATGACTACTAAAAAAGAATAAAATAATTTTTAAGTATTCAATTTTTAATTTTATCATATATAATTATCAGTGATTTCGTACATCATCTTATATATTCAAAAATTTATATTTTATTACAACTCTAATGTGAATCTTACACGATCAAAATAATATTGATCAGTAATATTGTCAATACACATCGATGTTTTTATAACCTTGCACGATCAATGTTAACAATATTTCAGCTCAGTTTTATGTACATTATGGACCTGACAAGGTCAATACCAGTATAAATATTGACGTATTATTGATTCGGATTTCTTAATTCTCGAGCATTATCGCACTGTGATAAGAGGAGGGAGTCTCATTATGGTAGTAGGGGATACCACTTGGTAGGAGATATTGATGCTACACGAAGAAATTTGGATCACCATCTGTAGTTGTGTTCGGCTTTGTAAATCTGAGACATTCGTTTGCTTTTCCATCTTGAAAATCGTTCGGTAATTAACATTTTTCTATAATATCATCTTATCTGCACGTTATCTTTCGTCTCACTATCTGTTAGCTTGGCATTTCAGATTTACAATATCGAACGCAGCTAATACTCTATATCAATTCATTAATACTAACCGCACATGATCAATAATATTGTCACTATTTGTTGGCCAGTATTAGTGGCGTGAAGGATGTCTAAAAGGTAATATTTTTTATTTCCTCCGTGTCTAAGGAATTTTACTAGAAACAGCTCTCCGGGGGTCAAAGTTTATAAATAAGAAATACGTGATTTATAAAATATCATTTTTTTAATTCACATCATAATCATATATTACCCATAAACAATTCTTATCTACATCGATGCCACTTATTAATAGAGGTATTTACATTATGTATATCATTGCAAGTTTCACATTGTTATATCATTTATTAATAGCATTAATTGATAATAAAATTTACTCATTTTCTCTTACGAAGGACAAATAATAATGATTATTTATATAACATACATATCAATAGATATTTTCTACTTGTATAATTTACACAATTTTGTACATTCGCACAAATATTACAAATTAAAGGTACATTACCGCTCGAAAGTATTGTATTTGTGTTGATATTTGTATATATCTTTTTTATATCAAAATTGAGTAATCTAATTTTATGATAGTGGACAAATACTTTTGAGCAGTAGTGTATCTATATATATTAATCATTTTCTTCGCACATTTACGTAAAAAAGAATATTTAGTTTTCTGATTCACATCACATAATTTCTATATTCTATATTTGTAAATTTTGGATACTTCGCACACAGTCATTAGCAGTCAAAATACAGGCATACAACATATTTTTTTTTTTTATTAAAATTGTCGTATACCAGTATGTGAGTATAAATTATTTCTCTTTGCTTTTTCTCATTATTTAGGCGTTTACGATATCATAATCTCTCATGTTATTACGCGAGTTACATGTCATTAATACGTGTGATACGGTTCAAGTATATATTTAACAATATATCCGCACACACCAAAGATTGTTGAGTTTTCCCTCTTAAGCACACAGAATGTCTCTTGGTTCAAGAGCAATGCAGAAACACCCACTGTGACGATATAAGCTGCGCACATATATCGTGAATTGTAGGCTGATGTGCTTAATCAACTGCTGTATCTCGCACAGATTTATTCACTTCGTTCCTAGTAACGAAGTCTATGTTCTAGTGACACTCAGTTCTCCACCTGCAAGTGTACCAGATAATATCTGGGATTCGACAGCAATTGACACTTTCTGACACATAACGTGCCCTTGGACTTCGTGAAATCCTAGTTAGGAGTATCAGGATATTGTTCTGAAATTTTTAGAACATCATCCTGGTATATGATGTTTCTAACTTTTCGTGATGTGTGTATACATGATGTGGAATTCTAACATTCTCAATAAGATAAAAATTAAAAGTTACGTTTTGCACATACGCAAAACTAACGTATATCGCGAAATATAAAAAAAATTAATTCATCACGAATATTTCTTAGTCAAATAATTCATACTCACATAATGTAAACGAGTTGTTCCTAATATATACCTATTTACAGACGCATAAAACTTATATCTTACAGTACTATTTACAAATTATAAAAAGCTATTTAATTGCAATATATATGTATCGCTATATATGTATAAGTGACAATTTTGAGAGTTATACTTTTTACAAAATTGCACCATCTGTCTCCTTAAAGATCATTATGTATTTAATATATTTAAATATTCTGTTAATTGAATTATTATACTTGAAAATTTTATAAATTTAAATGTGTATGTAAAAATCTGACTTTTATCTGTGCGTAATGATAAAATTCAATTAACAGAACAAAAACATAATTCTATATCAGAGAAATTAAATAATTTTAGATACATAGAACAGTACCTTTCTTTTACTTAATCTGTTAGATGTAATCTGTAGATATAAAATTTCTTGAGTTAATTGTACGGTGATGTTAGATATAAATAGTTACAGAGAATACTTTTGTTACAGGTACAAACTAAGATCTTTTTCTCTTTAAAGAGGAAGATACTTTTTGATTTTTTATGTGTGTGTGAAATATACATATAGCGCACGAAATATCCATTTATTTATCCAATTTTCGAGCTTTGGTAATTCTATATCACTTCTGTACTAATTTTGTTAAGAATAAATATATCACATATAAATCAAATGGTATGATTTCGTGCGTCATTCTGTATACACTACATATACTGTACAGAATCCAACTTTCCTTTATGATATAAAAAATCTTTTCTATAAAATCTATATTTTACTTTTTTAAAAATATAAAACGTATTAATATTCTTTTATTTTACCTGTAAGTTTAGTTTAAACTATATATACATATATATATATATATATATATATATATATATATATATATATATATATATATATATATATATATATATATATATATATATATATATATATATATATATATATATATATATATATATATATATATATATATATATATATATATATATATATATATATATATATATATATATATATATATATATATATATATATATATATATATATATATATATATATATATATATAGAAATAGATATCTAACATCACATTGAATATCCATGAAATATTAACAAATCGACAATGTAAAGACGCTAATGAAATATAAATTTTTCTTTACGTTCATACTTTTTATGAATTGAAAAAATTCGTATTTTAAAAATTGAACCTACATTGCAAACGCTTATAAGCGTGTGTAAAAAATAATTATAAAATTTTTTATGCCGAATGTAGTAATTTTTTTTACATATCAAAAAATATTAAAACCTACGAATCGGATATTGGTAACAAAATATTACTTGTTATATGTAGAACATATAACTACGATATTGTTTTTCCATATTGATTACATCAAAAATCCGATTTGTCTTGCTTTTAGATATACATTGTAATCTCTATTTTTTTAATTTATACATTATACATTTATTAATTAACAGCACCAATGAAAAGTATACAAATGTCTATTTAAAGTAATAAAAAAATTTTTTTCAATTTTTAGGAATATTCAGCTAGTCACTATTTCATCATATTATATATAATGATCAGTAATTTTACACATCATAATATCCCTAAAATTTTTAAATATTTTTTTTTATACTATCAACTAATGCAAAATTTTTTTAAATATTTTTTATACAACTAATGCAAAATTTTTTTATATTTTTTATACTACAACTAATGCAATATTTATATTTTAAATCAAATAATATTTACTATTAGATTATAAGCTTTTTCAAAATAAGATTTTCAGAAAAAAATATGGGACACAAGTAATTAATTTAAACCGGTGTTACAATAATTTTCATTAGTGTTGTCAAATAATATACTGTACATATATCGTATACATATGTATTTATATATACATATATATATTATATATATATGTATATTATATATATATGAAATTTGTCAAAAATCATATAGGAAAAAATAGGCATATTCAGTAAACACAACAGTTAAGCAAGGGTTTGTTCCTATTGGATATTCTTCCAAATTTATCATGAATGAAAATAAATCTCCAATTATAAGCAACAATTATTTTTACGTTTACTCAAATATTGTGTCTATTGAATACGGCTAATGATCTCTTTTACAGATCATATCTTTCTTATTAGTGATATTTCTTATTAATTATTTGATAGTGAGATTGCAATTTTAATTGAAAACTATGATTTTTGACTTTCATGTAAATATACTGTGTGAAATTTCGTAAGTTTAATGTAAACAAGACAAGACGATTCTGTGTGTGTATCTAAAGTACTTTTCTAATACCGTTATATTACGTTTTAATACGTTCTCTAGTATTTTTCTTTCTTTGCAAAAATTGAAAATTGTGTTTGTTGCCAAAGATACAGGTTAACAAGTAATCCCCAGACAACACACATTGTCTACAAAATGTCTTCATGATGTCGTTTAGATATTATTTAAATATGTATATTCTAAGAAAGACATCTTTATGATGTTTTTACGACGTCTTTTAGAAATGCATGTTGTCTGGGAAATATCTAGATGTTTTCTATTCGGGTTCTGATACAAGATCCAAATGTGTATTCGTCAAAAATATATAAGAAATTTGCCAAAAATCACAATAGAAAAATGGACGCATTCAACAAACACAACAGTTGAATAAGTGCTTTTGGTACATTTTTCTAGATTTATCACATAACTAAAGTTGTCGTATTCCAATTACAATAATTACTGAGCGCTCATTCAAGTGCTATGTCTGGTGAATGCGGCCAATGATCTTTTTTTCTGATCATTTTTACTGATGGCATATCTTACTTGATATTGAAATTGTAATTTAATTAAAATTATGATTTTTGACAACTTTCATGCGGATATTTATGCGCAATTTCATAAGATCGATGTGAAGAAGACGATTCTGTATATGTAATAAATCCCAAACAACATGCATTGTCTAGAAAAGACGGTTTTTATATCTTTTAAGTATTATTTATAAAGATGTATGTTCTAAGAGAGACGTCTTTATGACGTTTTTACGCCGTCTTTTAGACATGCATGTTGTCTGGGAAATATCCTGATGTTTTCTATTTGAGTTGTTTTCTATTTTTGATATAAGATCCAAATAAATATTTTCGTGAAAAACAAATATGAGAAATTTGCTAAAAATCATAATAGAAAAATGGACGCGTTCAACAAACATAACAATTGAGCAAGTGCTTTTGGTACATTTTTCTAGATTTATCACATAACTAAAGTTGTTGTACTCCAATTACAGTAATTACTAAGCGCTCACTCAATGCTATGTCTGGTGAATGCGGCCAATGATCTTTTTTTCTGATCATATCTTTCTTGCTGATAATATTTCTTACTAATCGTATGATATTGAGATTGTAATTTTAATTAAAATTATGATTTTTAACAATTTTTATGTGGATCTATTACGCACAATTTTATAAGTTCAATGTGAAAAAGACGATTTTGTATATGTATCTAAAGTACTTTTGTAATAGTTATATTAATGCGTCGTAACATATTCCTTTTTTTAATACGTTTTTGCAAAAATGAATTGTTTTTCGTTGCCAAAGATATAAAATTGGTAAGAGTAATAAATCCCAGACAATATGCATTATCTAGAAGACCTCTTTATGGTGTCTTTTAGGCATCATTTAAATATATCTCTGAGAGAGACGTCTTTATGACGTTTTTACAATGTCTTTTAGAAATACATGTTGTCTGGGAAATATCCTGATGTTTTCTATTCGGGTTCTGATGTAAGATTCAAATAAATATATTCGTGAAAAGCAAATATATGAGAAAATTGCCAAAAATCATAATAAAAAAATGGACGCATTCAACAGACACAACAGTTAAGTATTTTTGGTATGTTCTACTAGATTTATTACATGATTAAAGTGTCTGCTCCAATCATGGTAATTACTGAGCATTTACTCAAGTGCTGTGCTTGGTGAATGCAACCAATGATCTTTCTTTCTGATCATATTTTTCTTGCTAATAATATTTCAGATTGTAATTTTAATTAAAATTATGATTTTTAGCAACTTTCACGAGGATATTATGCGCAATTTCGTAAGTTCAATGTAAATAAGACAGATTGTTTATATATATCTAAAATACTTTTCTAATAGAGTTATATTAAGGTATCTTAATATGTTTTGTTTAGTTTTTTTCTTTTTTTGTAAATACCTTAATAGTCTTTCGTTGCCAAAGATGTCAAATTGGCAAGTAATAAATCCTAGACAACATACATTGTCTACAAAACCTCTTTACGATGTCTTTTAAGTATCATTTAGATATGTATGTTCTTTATATCTATAACGCCTTTTACACATGCATGTTGTCTAGGATTTATATTAAATTTCTTATATTATTTATGTTAAAGGCGCTCCAAGCGCTTTCTACTTATGTTCTAATGCAAAATATAAACAAGTATACCCGAGAAACAAATACAATATATACGGAATGAAATGGAATGAAAGTCGATGTGTTATAAGAAACTCGGGCTTTTCTTATAAGTTATCACAGTGTTAGTAAGATTTTCTTACTCACATTTCTTCACTTAGCAAACGCTTGTGGTGGTATCTGTCCACGTTTGAAAAATTCTTGGAAGGCAGCGATTGCATTGTCGTAGATCCACTGCGTTTCTTGTAAGCACTTTAAGCTCCATTCCAAATTCATATTTGTTTGCTGACTCAACGTTAACGTCATCTGCTTTTTTACTTCGTCGTTGAGTTCTGTTGATTGGACAGGTTTTGCTACTTCTGTAGAACTCAGCGTCTCCGTTTCTGACTGAGTTTGCTGAGCGTTTAACTGATTCAGTTGCTGGTGCAATTCCTTCAATTGCACCTCAGATGGTTGACTAATATGTAACTGCTCATTTCGAATACAATATCCTTCACCTTCCGGAACAATTATGAAGGTGCGATTAAAGTAGCGAATGAGCTCTTCCTTGTTATCGAGCTGTTGGAAGTAGCCCGTTATCGTAATGAACATAATTGTTTGCTGTAGATAAATAAAAAATAAATTATGAGTTTATCTTTGTCTTATATGTTTCTTTATCTCTTATATAATATATGATAAATGATTTATCATATGATATATGACATATTACAGTGTACAATATATGACCATGTAGTAACAAATAACTACTTACTGTAACAAGGGAAAGGTCCATGGTAAAAGTATTCAGCAAATGCCTTGTTCGCGGCATTTCTGATATGAAAGAAACTACAGGTAATCTACCCTGTTTCAAAAATTTCTGTCTTCTAATCGTATCATTGATTTTCAATAGATTTCGATTTTCCAAGTAATATCCATTTAACCTGTAACAAAAATAATTTTGGTTGAACAATTTCCAAATGTATCATCATTTAATACTAATAATATTAAGAGTATATCCATAGCACAAGAACACTTAAAATCATTTTCTTCATGTAATACAAGAACATAGTCTTTTCATGTAATACAAGAATTTCATGAAATTTTAAGAATAAGTTTATATTAATATATAGACATTCCAACGTTTTTTCGAATTTTTTCACCGTATAGATTTCCTTAATTTTCTAAAATAGCTTAAATCTTAAAAAGAAAGGTTTTAGATAATTTAATCGCGAACAAAATACGAGAAATTAAACTATGTTCATATGAAGCGAGTTGAAAAAAAAATTTGAAATTAGAAATATGAAATTTCGTTATATCATTTTCATATAAGAAAATAAAATGTTCATAAATTATTATATAGGTTATGTATTTTACACATAACCAAAATTTCGATTAATCGACGACTTTTGCAAATATTTCCTTTAACAATTATTTACAGTTACTTTCTTTTTCATATCGCTTTACATTTTGTTCATTATTTGTTATTTAAAAGATATTAATGGCCACACAAAAACTTCTGTATTAAAAGATAAAAAGTTACAAAACTTCCTTCTACTTTTTTAAGAGTAGAGAATTTTTTTATTAAAGAGAAAATAAAACTTCGCAACGTTGCACAGATACTTACTTGTTATTATTAGAAGCATTGATTGTCACACTAAAGTATGCATGTTCATTATATGCATCCAATAGAGGTTGACGATTCTCACTGTCGAAAATCGTGAAATATTGTTGTAAAAATTGACTAGCAATTTCTTGAGCTTTTACATCAGCAACGAACATTCTTTGCGAGAGAGGAATTTTGGCAGCTTCATCGACCACATCAAAGACAATTGGTCGTGGTAATTCTACGCCATCCTGTCGAACAGCATAATAAAAATTTATGTTAGATAAAAGATGTACAATTTGGAAAATGTAACCCTGGTGAACATTTTTCTCATAATTTTATAGGAATTAGAACATTTTTCAGAAATACTCAGAAATATTCGGAAAATTTACATGTTCTCTCAGAATTTTTCATACAAGTGAATTCTGAAATATTTTGAAATTCCTCATACCAAAATTTTTTTAATGTTTTAGATTTTATAACATTTCATCAGAAATTATACTTACAAAAAATCTTAGAAATCGTACGATATTTCATAAGTAACATATATGAAAAATTCTGAGAAAAGGTGTAGATTTTTTGAGAAGTGTTACAATTCGTATAAAAAATGTGAGAAAGTTATGAAATTATATAGAAATTCTGAAAAATTATATGAAAAATTCTGAGAAAAATTTTCACCAGGGTATGCATGATATACTCACCAGACGTAGTAATTTTGGGAATTTTCTTCGAACATCACTACAATTGAAAAGAAAAAGTCCACTTGGTCCAAACAATAAAAACAAAAACCAAAAGCTTTGTTAATATAAGAATATGAATTGTTCAATCAAAATTTAAAAATTATATATGCGCGTCTTTTTAATAAAAATTCGTAAAATTTAAAGACATATAAAATACATCATTACATAGAACATTTACTGCTATATGAGATATAACAATAATTATATAATTACTTAATTTAATGGAGAATTAAGTTTAAATTAAAAAATGTTTATTCAGAAAACTTTCAAAATAAATATAACACGATCTCTGCCGCAATACCATCTTATGAACAGAAAGAATTAGCAAATTATTTTTAGTACTTCCTGTTTCTCAATAAAAGAAAAGATTACATTACCTAACATAGTCATTTTGTCGAGATTTATACTTGTTACAGACGGGATTTCCAGTCAACTTCAATTCGTCTAGTTTTAGGTTCTTAATAGCATCTAATTGATGAATGTCTCTAATCTGGAACATGCAATTAACTCAAAATTAAAACCGAACATTATTGTGTTAATAACAATTTTATACATATTTTCTTGTTTAAATAAACTCACCTTGTTATCACCAATAAAAAGAATTTTCAATTTTGAGAACTTCTTGGTTAATAAGTTGAGTCTCTCAATATTCTGCAACTTATTTCCTTCCAAGTTCAAAGCTTCTAAATTAGGTATATATTCCGCTACAATGTCCAACACAGTCATCATCATAACAGGATGAAACAGCGCACAAAAGTAGTCAGAGCAAAGATCTGTAAGACAAATATATGTATGTTAAAATTTTCAAATTACATTAATTAATATTTTTAATTAGTATATTGTCATCTTCATTATATTTATAGTTTCATAACTTTTTATTCTTACCAGGATCAAGATGAAACTTGGATAAATTCAAAGCATTGGTGTCTTGTACATATCTTTTCCCCATTGCTTGTTTTAATCGTTCCTTTAATTTATCATCAATATCATAGACTGGAAATCCTGGTTTAACTTTCACTTGCAGTTTAAACCCATCACTCATTGTAATCTTGTAATCACAGCTTTGTAATGCAATTGCCGTCTTGTAATCATCGATGTAAAAACTTGCATCAGTTGCCGATGTTTTGTACTGTAAATAAATTTTTTACTTTAGCCATAAGACGGTTTCAAACTTGATTTTTTATTTGTTACATTGTTTATATATGTAGGTCTTATGTATATGATTTTATTTATATTTATTAATATTATATTAAAGTATAACTTAGAGACATTAAGACATAAAAATATTAAATACAAAATATGAATTTTCTAAGAAATATCTTCTAAGAAATATTTCCTAAGAAAATCACTTGCCAGTATAGGAACAAATACATCGGGCGTTATATAATTCAAAAGGGTATTTATAATGAATTCCCTTTCATATTTCTGGCCATATGGTATCTGTAAAATACAAATAGAAATTCATTTTACATCATTGTATAAAATACTTGAGTATAATATATAATTACTTACTAGAAATATACTTACTGTAACTCTATACCAATTGGACTCTCTCAAAGGAGGAGGTCGCCTAGAACCTGCCTGACCTCCTTTGAAATTTCTATTTGGCATAGGACTGTTTCTTCCACGAGAAACATTTCGCCAAGTCCTATCACCTCGTTCTCTATTACTCGGATTGAGTATTACTTGTCTCGTATTGTTATTAGAAATCATCGGAATGTCGTCATCCAAATTAGCAAATGCCAAATTACGAGACATATTGTTAGATGTATGAGTCTTGAATGATACACGGTGCTTGATTGGCCCATGAGGTCTTCTATCTCTTCCTTGCCTTACTACTCGGTCATCATGACCTAATAGATAATAATAAATTAATAAAATTATAACAAATGATCATTATTTTCATGTGAAACAGTTATTTCGAACATTATTTCGAACATGATTAATTTTAATGTTGATAATCTTTAATATTCAACGATTTTTTATTATTACTCTTTATTTATATTTAAATTCTCACAATCTGGACAATTCATAATAATCGTGTAGATTATCCTGGAATAACACAGCCGTTATCCCGGATCTACAATAGAGTTTTAAGCCTTAAGCCATAAGAAATGGACAAATCATAGTCAATTATTCTTCTCGAATTCAACTGTAATTGATCAGTTTCTTACGACTTAAGACTTAAAACACCCATTGTAGATCCGGGGTTATGCGCGCGCGCGTGTGTGCGTGTGTGTGCGTGCGTGCGTGTGTATGTGTGTATAAATATATAAAGGTTCCTGTAAAATATCTTATAATGAATAATCTATTATAACATTATTATATTGCAGCAAGAAGCATTAGAAAAATTGAATACAATATAAAATAGCAGTACAAAAAACATCAAATATATAAATATATTAACAAATTTTTTGTGTAAATGTATTAAAAAATTCGTGTTGCATAAATGCCGTGCTATACAAGAGGTTATCTGACTAAAACCTTATATCCACAATACTTAGGCCCGTTTTCACAATATATGGTTACCTAAAGATTAAAAATTACCAACAAATTCATCAATGAAATTCATTCATGAATTTCTTGGTTACCTTTAATCTTTAGGTAACAATATATTGTCAAATCAGGCCTTAATGTAATTAGATATTTTTAAATCTAAAGTAAGACAACTTTTATATTGAAGGGGAGGGAGGAAGAGATGGAGGAAAATGTATGTATGGATAAATGTAAAGCTAAATATAATTTATTTTTAAAAACTAATATGATTACTTATGTTTTAACATGTTTGTGTGGTAGAATAATAAAATAATTATCTCGAAAGCAGGACTATCTCGCTGCTAAAACTCTTTAATATAATCAATCTTGTTCTTAGCTCTTCACTGAAACTCTAAATCAATTATAAGGAATCTTAACAATTGCAAAGCTACTTTTTTTATTGATTGTAGCCATTAACGATGCTAGAAATCTCTCCAAAATCTTTAACCGAGAAACAATTAATTTTTTTAAAATCCTACTCGTTGGTAAGAATTTAGTATCTTGAATCTCTCTTTAAAAGTTATACAACATCTGGGTAATAGAAATGTTAATGTAATATTTCTTCTAAAATAATTTTACCTGTCTTCTAAATAATTTAAAGCATCAATCTGAAATTTTCTAATTCCTTAACAATGCTGGCGTGATGAAATTGTCGATATTACAAGTTAGAAAATGCTTTGAATTGCCTTTACAGAATTGAAAATTGTAATTTTCCGTTTAAAGTACACACACAAATAAATTCCAGAAAACTCAACCTTAAAAATAGAAAAACAAATAATTTGTATATATAACTTTCAAATTTTCTTCTGTTTTTTGATCTTGAACTTCTCTAGTAAAAATTTTTCTCAAAATTGTTGTAAGAATTGAAACACTTCAGAAATATTGAGAAAGTCTACCTCTCTTCACATAAAATTTTTCATATAAATTCTGAAATATTCTAAGATTTTTTTAATTTCTGAAAAAATACTTTAGATGTACTTTCTCGGCATTTCTAAAAAGTGTTACAATTCGTATAAAAAATTTGCGAAATTTTCTAAAAAAAAAATATAAAAATATTTTAAAATTCTGGTCATGAAAAATTTTGAGAAAAATCTTCACTAGAGTTTCTAACCTATAATATCGACAATTTTTCGTCATGCCAGTATCACCGTAACATATTATTTCCTCTGAAATAGTTTTGTCAGTTTTTAATTCATTAATCTGAAATTCTCTCATTTCTCATCAACAATATATTTCAATTTCTTAATCGTGCATACGTGGCACTCCAGACTAGAGCTAGTAAAGTTAGAAACAGATTCAATCTCAAAAATCTCGGAACTCGTTGATCGTAATATATAAAGCCACGCGTCGCCCCCGAAAAAAATTGATCCATCGCATTAATTCATTTGTGGATTTCAATTAATAAATTACATCTAAATTGTTCAAATATGATTTATTAATTCTTTCTCCGTCCGAGATCTAGGAATGATTCTAACATCTACTAAAGTATTTGGTCACATTATCTCGGCGAGATATACTATCTTATATTTTATAATATAAAAACGAGTTCAGCGTGTTTTTTTCTCGAGTAGATTATTTTCTATATATTGCTCGAGTTTATCAATGCGTATCGTAAAAAAGCGTGCAAGCGTATAAATCACGTGAATGCCCAAAAAAACTACGCAGCGATAGCCTTTGTATGGTGTCCATCTTGTTTTCGTCGCGTTCAACGTCAATGGTCTCAAAATGGTCTTAAATGAAAAAAGATGCGAGCAAACGAATGTTCTTAAATGGGGCGATTAAATGCGGGAGAAATTATCGCATGGTATAAATAACGAAACACGGAGACATTGTTATAAGCACGCGAGAGTTAGGTGCACGTTCAAGAATGCGTTACGTTTTACGCAGGATGTATCATTTCATCCTTCTTCAATATTCAGTGAACAAGGATAGGATGATAAATCATGCGCATCTTGCGTAAAATGGAATGCCAAAATCATACGTAATGGGTTAAAAAGCTGGAGAAGGTACTTACCAAAATAAGCCTTGTCCTCATTTCCTCGGTTGTTGTTGCGACCGCCCCACGACTTGTTGTTTGACTTCTTCGGCATTTTTTTTTTGGTTTGGGTTGCCTCTTTTTTAGTTTGAAATGAGAAGACACAACAGCGAAGGGTCTCTTATTGCACAACCGGTCTCACACAGTTCACCTCTCACTTATCACTCGATCACTCGAAATACTACTAAATATCACGAGATACTATGGGATATCACGAGATACTATGAGATATTACGAGATACTACGAAGTACTACAAAATACTAGCGGCAGATGACGGAAGAATGATAGTAATTCGCACCGTATACTCAATCTCGTATATATAACAATTTCTCGAATTTGGATTGGCTAACAACGAATCGGAACACGTACGATGCTTCCAAGAGACTAAGAACGCGTATATTCCTCTGTATTCCTCAATCTCGCACAAATAACAATTCTCGAACTTGAACTGGCTCACAACGAATTGAAACACGTCCGATGCTTCCAAGAGTCCAAGAACGAGAGAGGCGAGAGCCGCGACGCGATGCAGGACGCGGCGCAGCTAGAGCTCGCGCGCATGCGCAGAAACGGCCATGGCAACAGAGGTAGGGATGACGGTACAATACAAGGCTCTTCTGATTGGTTGGATCCCTGGAAACTCCAAGCGCTCGAAACTAGTGACGAAAAGAATGATGCTGCCTCCCCATGGAGAAAGAAACAATGAAACGGAATGTTGACAGAAAAGAGATAAGGCGAGGATTGCTCCTCAATCTATCTCTTTTCTGTCAATATTTGTTCTATGGTTTCTTTTTTCATAGTAGCCTAACTCTCTTCCACCAAGCTTTACGAAAGTGGAATATTCTGGAATAGGATTCGAAGGCTCCTTTGTTTCTTTGTAAGGGTTTAGTGGCGACTTCAAGGATTTGTTTGCAGAAAAAGAGAGGAGCTATAAATTAAAAGAAAAAAATAGCGAATTCTGTTAGACGCACTCAGTATGCAGTGGAGCCTTATTATTTTTGGAAAGTATCTCATACGAATAAATATTTAAAAATTTATATCCATAGTAAATAATAACGTATATTATAATAATAATATATTTTCATACATTTTTCTATGCGACATTTTTTAAGAATACAAGAGAAAACTCTCTCTCATATTAAGATATATGTTTTAAACTGTTATTCTATCTTTCGATAAATCTTGTCTTACTTGTTCTCTCTTTTATTTATTAGATAAATTATCACGTAGTTTATTAAAAAATGGAACAACCTTTTAAAAGTCTGCCTAGCTAGTTTTAAATAATCTATTATATATTATAACTATTTTGCTTTGATGTTAAACATAAAAGCAGATAAGCAAGTATATTTTTCATAAGATCCTTTAATGTACAAATATAAAAATACATTTTTACAAATAATTAGAGAAAGAATTTTATATTCGGTCAAAGTGGATTTTGGTGCTTAATAATATTCATGTATAAATTTTTCAAAATATGTTTAATAACGCGGCGAGGTTCAAACTTCAATTTTTGTTTTTAGAATTTATCGCAAAAAATAGATTTGTTCTTTTCAGTTGAACAGTTCGTCTTTTTTTAATTTTTCTCTCTTGGAAAAAAAAAAGAAAAATAAATGATACGAGAAATTTAGTTGAAAAGACAGACTAAATCAGTTAAAATTTAAACTTAAAATTTCGACTTTTCGAGATGTCTCTTTTCTTTTCCTGGCAGCGAGGTTCATTTATTTTAGTTCTTTAAAATCATAAATCAAATCTTTTCATGTCAGTAGAGATTGAGTAGAGATACTGCATTCTTTTGGAAACATTCCATATATTCTACGAATTTATTTGACGCTGAGCTAGCAACTCGGTAAATGTCAAAGCAAAGCAAAAAAAAAAATACACGGAAAAGAAAATTAGCTTATCTTATTTAAGCCCTTCTAAAACCGACAGATGTCGAGCAAAAAAAAAGGGTCTTTCATAAGAAATATACCTGCAACAGCAACCTTTTTTCCTAGGTCATTCACTGTCACTCACTCCACACCACTAAGCATGTACACTCCGGCTTCCGAAAATCATGGCTTAGGTATTCTTTGGGAAAACAAGCAGATGCATACCAACGCAGATATATTCTTGCGAAACACTTTTTTCGCTATGCCTGCCTATGATTTTAGACGAAACATATGTACTTAATATGCGTGTAATATGGATTAGAAGCAGAATTAAGAACGTTATAAAAGCAACGCATTATCATTACTTTTTATAAAAAATAATTTGTTATTATTACCTTATAATTATTATTAATTTTACAAAGTAACGCGTTACCGTTACGTAGAAAGAATAATGATTCGTTATTTTTTTTTATTTTTTTGTAATGTTAAAGTAAAATATTAATATAAAAAATTATATTATTTAATAATCAATATTAATTGTAAAAATCAATGTTAAAACTTAAAATTCGAAACTAATCTTATAGCAAGTTTTTTTGTATCTAATTTGATTATTTATTATGTCAATAATTTTCTTATTATTATAGATTGCAATTTGCAGATACAGATTTTATTAAAAATTTTTACTAAACATTGTTTTTAATATGGTTTTAAAAAAAAACCTCTGTTTTCAAATTGCAGGAAGAAAACTAAAATTATTTTCTTTACGAAAAGAAACAATGGTAGCTGATTTTACGAACATATATGAATTTTTTCAATGAGTTTTTTTTCTATTTTTAAGAAAAGAACTAAGAAAATCCGCGAAAAAAATGAAAAAGAAAACGTTTTTTTCTGAAAGTTTAAAACTATATTTCTTAAACATTGTCATCGAAAAAGGTAACGAAAATTGTAACAACGTTGCAAGTGTATATAACGCGTTATTTTCCAATCCTATTTTTCTTTTTCTTCCTTTCTCCTCGGTAAAAAAACTTATTATACATCAATATGTATTAATATGTATAAACATACCTAAACACGCATAACCCAGTGAGAAATGACAATGGAATCGACGTCGAATCGATGTCGATTCCATTGTCATTTCTCACTGGGAAATATTTATAATCATATATTTATATACATAAAATATGTCCCATACATCTTTCTTTCTTTTGTAAAATTGCTTTTTAGTGTATTAAAAATATAATAATAATATTGAGAAAATATCAAAAATAGTTAATGAAACAACTTTCGCATTGTTTGTTTTAGAACAAATTTGGAAATTAAATCAAGTTTGGAAAAATGTAAAAAAATTTACATACATAACTATGTATAATTTTACATGCAATTATATATGAGCAATTCTTTTACATGACTCCAAACTTGATTTTTTCTAAAACAAGCAATGCCAAAATTTTCCTTTTAATTATTTTTGATGTTTTCTCATTATTATTATTTTTAATTACACTAAAAAGTAATTTTACAAATGAAAAAAGGATGTATGAACAGGTATGGACATATTTCATAAATAATTGTATATGTTTATGAATATTTATACATGTTTATGTATGTTTATACATATTTATATATATTCATACATGAAAAATTTTTTATCTAGGCCATACAGATTTGCACGGGCAAGTTACAAGGCTTTGAATTTCAAAAAATCCAAGGATCCCGTTATATCCTCTGTAGAGAGAACTGGTCTTATTTCTTTCTCATAATCCAACGAAAGAATCCAATCTTATTAGAAACGATACAAATCCGCTTCTCTTGCTACCGTTTTCGAAATCAAAGCTTACCGTCTTTGATGTCAAAGCTTGCTTTTGTAGTTGCCGCTACACCATTAGGCCTCTACACATACATACTTTAGCTAGTATTCACTGAAAGTTAACTATGCTTGTATTCTTTGTGAAGCGACAGTAGGTGTGTGTAAGATTTTCCTGAAAGACCCTTTTTTCTGTATTTTAACTCTATTGAAAGAAAGGTCTTTCACGTCAAATATTTCCTGCGTTTTCTATACCTGCTGCGTCGCTTTCGCAAAAAATGCATGGTCATGATTTAAGACGGAGGGTACATGCAGTGCGTGAGATCCCAGACAGCACACAATATTTATAAAATATTTACAAAATATTTATGAATATTTATAAGACTTATTTTAAATATTTTGTAAATAGGTTTTGTGGTCTTAGATTGCACAGACCATAAACATTTATTTTTAATATTATGAAATATTTATTGTAAATGTCATAGTAAATCCTGTGAAGATACTTAATGAGACATTATAATCCAAGTAAAAAATACTTAGAAATATTTATTTATATTTATCATAAATATTACATAAAATATTTAGTCTATATTTTAATAATATTTTGAATAAAGCTTTATATAAAATATGTATGAAATATCTATATAACATTTTTACAAAATGAATATTAATAAATATTTATCATAAATATTCTATGCTGTCTGGGATGTCGGTTAATCCTTTAAGCCTTTAAGACTTCTAGGAGAAAACAAGTTGTGAAATACGATAGCAAGAGGAGACTTGTGCATCTCTTTCTTTGCTATACCTCGAATCTACCGGGGTACTGCCGCGCGAGGCACTTTTATATATTTCTGCTGTCATTTTCACACAGAATATTGTGTAAATTAAAGTTTGTCTATATAAAAATGCTCGAAATTTGTTATTTTACAAATTTTAGTCATCTAAAAAATTATAATAAGTTAAAATGGGGGGGAGGGAATATACAAATAAATTTTAATTTATTTTCTATTGAATATTTATATAATGTTATATAATGTTATTTTATTTCTTTCAATCTTCCACAGGAGTGGCTGATTGTGCAGTCATTTGGGCTTAGGAAAAGGGAAGAAAAAAAATCTTTCAGGCTCCTTCAGGTTCCTACAGGTTCCTACAGGCACGAGCTAAGGAGAAAACAAAGCATGAAAGACTATCTCCCCCCCTCTGCCCCACTAGAGAAATAGCAATGCTTCGCATGCCTAGCAGCTGCAACCCGCACCTGCCGCTATTCAAACAAGACATTATCCAAGGACATCCCATATATCCTGATTTTGGACTTTCATCGCCTAAATAGATATACCTAATATGCTGTCTCTTCTTTACTGCACGCTTATATACATTTTGAATCACGTAAATGCATGCTTATTTGGAGATTTTTATAAATTAATTTCTTATTAATTATTGTAAATCGCAAAACGGTAGAAATTTTTTTTCTGTTTTTCGAACAAGTGATCAAAAGAAATAAAATACGACAAAATTATCAATCATTTTTACAAGTTATAAATAAAAGCAATCAAATCAATTATTTTAGTTAATATTACATACACTATTGCCCGTATTCATAGTCAGACCTTGTACTTAGGCTTCCTTAAATTTATCTTTAGATGCTCAGCAGCCAATGAAATAATTCGTAGAATATCTGAAGATAAATTTAAGGAAGCCTTAAATATAAGGCCCGACTGAATACGAGCATATATCTTTGGACTTTATTCTTAAATTTACAACTGCGATGAGCTTATAATCCACTGTATTGAAGAAAGACGGATTGTTTTAATTCTAATTATAAATATAATTAAAATATATTAAACGATTAGATACGTTGATGTAAAGAAATTGCCAAATGTAAGCCGACACTAGTTGTTCGTGTGTAATCCAAAATGTATATTAAAAAAATGTGATACAGACGTTTCAACCCTGATTGGGTCCTCTTCAATGTAGAAAATATATGTTTAAGATAATTTCATGATGTCAAATTAAAATAAACGCTCGATCGTCAAAACATCGAAACTATTGTCGCTGTTTGAATCTCCAAAAAGTCGTCTGTTATATTTTACTGAATACATAAACAGCCCATGTTCAAAAAATTCTACTAAAATAAATGATTCGAAAGAACTTTAATTAATTGTAATAAAAACTATATTAATCAAAATTACTAAAAACTTACGTAGCGAAAAGCTTAATGATGGTCTGTTCATACCATCTATGTCCGATCTGTTCTCTGTAATATTTTTAATATTTTGTACGTATGGGAAAAAATTATTTCTGAATCCATTCGAGTTGATTTTTAGTCTTGTTAAATTATCTTCAATATGTTTAATAAATTCTAAAGTAAATTCCACATTGTGAGGAGGAAGACAAAAGTTTTCTCCTAGTTGTAGTAGGTATTGGATCTCCCCTGGGAAAGTCACGCTCGAAAGATTTATGAACCAATTATTGTTAAGTGTTTTGAATTCAAACTTGGTTAGTATAAATTTTGACGGATTTAAATTGACTTCATATATATGATCATCTAGAATATCAACTGGTCTTTCGAAGCTGTATTTATTTTCAAAGAGATTATTATTATTCCTGGAAATGGCATTATTATTGAAGTGATGGTTGTTCCTGAATTGTGCAATAATATTTGATACTTTCAATTTTATTCGAATAGTAATTACCTTTTAATTCTAACCAATTTAGTTTATTGAGCATACGTTTTCTTCCCGCAATGTGCAATCTAGTGAAAAGTGTTGAGAAGAAAAGAAATCATTGTATATGTTAAACGGTAAAATTCTCTAATTATATTTTTATGCACCGATTAATACTAAATTTTAATCGTCTATATTAATAAAATAAATCCGATATTTCGAGATTGAGTAATCTGATTTCTAATCTATAATAGTTCTTTTTCGTTTGTAAATTAATCGTATTATTATAAAATTTTAATTTTGTTAAGCTTTTTATATGTAAATGTTGAGGTAATAATCCTCGTGTTTTACATAAACGTAAAAATTCTATTCTTATTCCTACTCTCATTATCTATTTAAATTAATCCAAGTCTTTATTAATTTGACAATATGTATATACGCCAAAATTCAAATTAATAAAATTAAAAAATGTGTAACATATATTTCAGGCTGCGTGAATTAACAATAAAATTAAAAATACGAAAGGCTCTCCAAATAAATTAAACGATTACATACGTTGATGTAAAGGAATTGCCAAATGTGAGCCGACACTAGTTGTTCGTGTGTAATCCAAAATGTTAAATATATTATATATTATTAAGACAATATTAAGACAATATTAAGATTAAAACAAATTAATTAATATATCAATTTTGTAAGAGAAGCGTCAATTATGGTTAAAGTTAAATGTTGGAATAATACATCTATATACTTTTAAATAATTTTTTCTTGTCAGATATATACTGCGCATCAATTATACTTTCGATAAATATTGCCACATGCTGACATGCTTCGATGGTCGAATCAGAAAGACGCTTGCATGGAATTCGGGAGATTCGAGTTCAAATATCTGTGTGTCTGTGTTGTGACTGAGGTGATATTTTTTATAATATTAAGCACTAACGAGGAAATACAACCTAAATTGACCTCCAATTTTAATAAGGTTTGGAAATATAAATTTATAATAAGCTTACATTAAAGAACTTTGGAATGATATGTTACAAAAATAGATAAAAATAAGCGAGATACGATTTTTTTTTATAAATGCTGAGTAGCATTAAGAAAGTGAAACTCTTTCTTGATAAAACCGATTTTTTTCTTTCAGAATGTAGATATATATATCGTCTAAATCGTGAAAGATATAAGAAAATGGCTGCGTTCAGCAGAAAAAATTAATCACCCAGTAAACGAGAATAGATTGAAATGGATTGAAATGGATTCAGATTTTCAGAAATATGGATTCACGAATGTTAAAATGAATGCTTTTCAATTCTGAATGCATTTTTATTCATTTATAGGAATTGCATGGGGCACATCTCTATGCCTTTCAATCTAAAAATAATATCAGCTATTTCTGTGCATTGTGAATACTGTTTAATTCAAAATTTTGAATAGAAAATGTAATTTTTCAATCCAATTGAATCCAATTGAATCTAATTGAATCCAATTAAATCCGAAAAAAGTATTCGCTATTTAAAATACGCATTTAGATAGAAAAAATTTCAATCCATTTTAATCCATTCTCGTTTACTGGACAGTTAGTGTTTAGTGATTCTTCAATATATATAATTGGTTCCTACACTTAGATTTTGCAAAGAACTAAAGGCAAGAACCAATCATATTAAAGAATCACTAAACGCTAACTGATTAATTTTCTTTGCTAAACGCAACCAATGTTTAATAAATGTTTTACGGTTTTAAGTGCGTTTTACAACGGAGCATTTTAATTTTTTGAAAATATATTTTTCAATATATCTTCGTCCCTATCCTTAATTTTTAAACATTTTTAATTTTTATAACGACAAAAATAGCATTTTACGCTGAAAAATAATAATGATGTATGATTTGTATATACAGGATGTCTCAAAAAGGTTGGGACACCTAAATATCTCGGGAAATATAAGTTTTACAGAAAAGTGTTTCAGACAAAAATTATATGGTTTAAAAATATCTATTTACTGATCCTATCAGTTTGACATTGGGTTGCGTAGCCAAGGTCAGATCAAGGTTACATTGATTTTCTTAAATGGAACACCCTATTTTTGATTTAAGAATCTAATAGCTGATATCGAGAGCTTTCCAAAATGCTATAATGAAATATTTTTTCATGAAGTACTTTTCAAGTTATAATGCTTCAAAGTTACAGTATCGCCGAAATTAGCATTACCCAAGATATGTAATACCACGCGGAGGTTGCCCAGGCGGAATCTGTGAGGGAAAATATTTCAAACAATATGAACAATTTTTTAAATCAATTAATTTTGAAATAATTTATCCGGCTGAATCACACACAGATCGCTCAGATAAAAGATTCGAACACATTGAACATTCGATTTATTCGAACAGTTCAAAGTTCCAACAAATGAGCATTTGATTCGAATAGTTCAGACAGTTCGAACAATTCGAACTTAAACAGTGATCGGTATGAATTGTCAATTCGTCATGTCTGAAGTTCGGATAGTAAAGAAAATGCAGTATGCATTGGAAAACTAAATGTAACGTGTTACGGATGTTTTTGTTTGTGCGTTAACTGAAGATCAAGATTCACAGACCACCGACCGATCTCGCCTTGACTGGTCTTCAAAATTAAATATTTTGGGTAATGCTAATGCCGGCGATACTGTAACTTTGAAGCATTATAACTTGAAAAGTATTTCATAAAAAAATATTTCATTATAGCGTTTTGGAAAGCTCTCGACATCAGCTATTAGATTCTTGAATCAAAAATAAGGTGTTCCATTTAAGAAAATCAATGTAACCTTGATCTGACCTTGGCTACGCAACCCAAGGTCAAACTGATAGGATCAGTAAATAGATATTTTTAAACCATATAACTTTTGTCTGAAACATTTTTCTGTAAAACTTATATTTCCCGAGATATTTAGGTGTCCCGACCTTTTTGGGACACCCTGTATTTTTTCGCACAACATATGCGATGCATTGTTTAATAATTCTTTTATCTTATTTACATGTACAGTGATATATTCGATTCCTTTTCCCCGGATCTACAATAGGGTTTTAAGCCTTAAGCCATAAGAAATGAACGAATCACATGAACGAATCGATTATTCCTCTCGGATTCTACTGTAATTGGTCAATTTCTTAAATTTATCTTCAGATGCTCTACGAATTATTTTATTGGCTACTGAGCATCTAAAGATAAAATTAAGGAAGCCTCAAGTATAAGGTCTGACTATGAATACGGACAAAGACTTTACTTTAGACGGTCCTAAGGCCATCACACGTACAAAAATTTTAGTCGGAATCGTAAGGTTGCAAGCAAATCGATCACAATCAAAATTAAAATCTCGCGTTTTTAAACACTTGACTGATTTGATTGGCCGATTTGCTTACGGCCTTACGATTACGATTAAAATTTTGTACGTGTGATAGCCTTTAATGCGGAGTCTACAATAGAAGTCGTAGCAGTCATAGGGTCTTAAGTCGTAGAAAATTGATCAATCACAGTCGAATATGAGAAGAATAATCAACTGTGATTGATCAATTTTCTACGACTTAAGACCCTACGACCGCTACGACTTCTATTGTAGACCCCGCATAAGTGGAACGCACTCTCTCTCTCTCTCTCTATGAATACCGCTCTATAACATAACCTATATACTTAAAAGCGCTTTTATCGATAAAAGAGGATATTCATATAATATTCAGAATATATAAACCCCTATGAAAACTGCTCTTTATAATACCTCAGTGGGTGCATTTAGTACTACAACCTCTCAATCAGCTCTCAGTAAGTACTTGCATTTTATTGGCATATTCCGTTAGAACTAAAAATATAGACCAAACAGATACAAGAGCTCACTGAGCGCTCAGTGAGCGGTCGTGGTACTGAATGCACCCATTGGGCTCATTCAGCGGACTCAACAGTTGAGT
>NW_017257203.1:1326637-1334414 GCF_001594055.1 Mycetomoellerius zeteki
CAGCCATTGATGGTTTAAGCAAAATGAACAGACTTATGGGATTTCATCTAGTGATTGGTGAGTCTAATGACTCCTGCACACTGGACGCGGAAAAGCTTATCGCGCGGCAAAATGCGACGCGGTAACCAATGAACATGTTAGGAGCTGTAAGCTTATTGGCTACGCGTCACATTTTGCCGCGCGGCAAGCGTTTCCGCGTCCAGTGGGCGGGAGCCATAAGACGTAATCAGTAATGCGCCGTCTACAATGGCAGTATCAATAATGGATGTAAGAGTAAGAAATTGACCAATCACAATTGAATGTAAGAAGGATAATCGACTGTGATTGGTCAATTTCTTATTCTTACAGCTTCATCCATTACTGATACTGCCATTGTAGACGACGCATTACATTGGATTCGCTACTGGCCTTACGGTCTCTATTGTGATTAACCAATTCGCTTACTGACTGATGTTGTAAGTCCATGGCACATACAAAAACGTAAGGCCGTAAGACGTAATTAGTAAGCGAATTGGCCAATCATGGTAGAGACCGTAAGACCAGTAGCGAATCCAATCTTACGATTTCTTTACTGCTTACATATTACGGCCTTACGTTTTTGTATGTGCCATGGGCTTTAAGCAAGATTGGATTCGCTACTGGCCTTACGGTCTCTATCGTGATTGGCCAATTCGCTTACTGATTATGCTTACGGCCTTACGTTTTTGTATGTGCCATGGGCTTGAGGCTGAGTCTCCAGAGAAAGAAACAACGGAACGGAATAATAGGTGTATCGAGAAGCACGACCGCTCGCTAAGCGCTTAGTGAGCTCTTGTATCTGTTTGGTCTATATTTTTAGATCTAATGGAATATGCCAATCAGATGCACGAGCTCACTGAGCGCTCTGTGAACGGTCGCGCTTCTGAATGCACTCATTGGCATATTCCATTAGATCTAAAAATATAGACCAATAGGTACAAGAGCTCACTGAGCGCTCAGTGAGCGGTCGTACTTCTGTATGCATCAATTAACAGAAAAGGGATAGGATGAGGATAAGGAACGTATACGTAAAGCCTGATTTATAACTAACTTGCCGTATTAGTATGAACGAAAGCATTGAAATCCTATGGTTGAACTTTACCGGCATCGGCATAAGTTAACGGTTACGGCTATTATAAATCAGGCTTAATGCGCCATAATTGGCGGAATGATGTCCGTTCAATCGCAAGTATTCCGTCAATTGCGCTCCACCGATGTCTTTTCTAAACCAATCACGAGCGTTCCGCCTATTCCTCATGCGCCAATTCCGCATCATGGGACTGCACCATGAGGATAACCCTCATCCCATCTCTTTTCTGTCAATATTCCGTTCTGCTGTTTCTTTCTCCATGGAGACGCAGCCTGAATAAGCCAATTGACCAATCATACAGTAGAGAATTTCAAAACTTATTGAAGCTGATTGGAGCTTGTGTTTTGGAAAATTCTCGTTTGTGCAGAGCACGTGGATCTTCAAAATAATAGATATATACATACACCCATGATGTAAGTTTAGCAATTGCAATTTACGTATAGTGATTCAAAAAACTTAGTGATAAGGTGTGAGTCGAAACGGATTTCGAAAAGAAATTATGGAAGATTACGCAAAGAAATATTGACATCGTTCTTTTGAAGTAAACGGGAGAAGAAGAAAGAGAAAAGAGGTTACAGACGAGTTATACAAAAGAAAGCAAATTTTAATTAAATATACGAAGCGATATAAAAATTATATGAACACTCGATACAAATTGGTTTGGATATATAACGAGAACTAAAATTCATAATTTTTATAATTAATATAAATTTCTTGTAAGTACATTGTTCATAAGTAAATAAAAATAATGTACAAATGTATCACAAAATAATAGTAGCAAAACTCACATTCTTGTTGAAATTCAATCTGTTCGATTTTTATTATAAAGTTGTATAATATATAATTTTGATTGTTTCTCCTTTCTAGCTTCTACTGTACTGATGAATGGTCAGGAGTACAAGATGAACTTACCACTAGTATACTTTGATATGTCTGCGGATGATAAACCACTGGGACGAATTATAATACAATTACGGACTGACATTGTGCCAAAGACATCAGAAAATTTTCGTGCCTTATGTACAGGAGAGAAGGGTTATGGTTATAGAGGAAGCTATTTCCATCGTATAATTCCAAATTTCATGTGTCAAGGAGGTGATTTTACAAACCACAATGGTACAGGTGGAAAATCCATTTTTGGAGAAAAGTTCGAAGATGAGAATTTCGAACTCAAACATACTTCCTCAGGTACATTATCAATGGCAAATTCTGGCCCGAATACAAATGGCTCTCAATTTTTTATTACTACTGTAAAAACGCCTTGGTTGGATAATAAACACGTTGTGTTTGGAAGTGTTCTTGATGGAATGGACGTTGTAAGAAAAATTGAAAATTATGGTTCATCGAATGGGAAGACATATCAAAAGATTATGATAGCAGATTGTGGTCAATTCTCATGAGCATTAAATAAATAAGCAATGAAATAAGACATTAAAATGTACCAAGTAGTTTTAGTTTTGTTCATATTTTTGAAACTTGCAGTTTTCTATCGTTTAATAAGAAAAGCAGAATAATGCTGAAATAATTCTGTTTAAATATGTGAGGATATTGGGAATTGGGTATCTAAACCAAGTTGATGTATTTATGTAGTTTTTAGATACATAAATGATATAAAGTATTTTATTTAAGTATAACTCTTGTAAGTATAACATTGTGATCCTTTTTTTTAAGCGTATATAATAAGAAAGTATATTTTTTTTTATGTAGTAAGATTATTTAGCTTTGCTTTATTCTTTTGTAATTTTGTTTATAACATATGATTACTATGTTTAAGTTTGAAATTACAGAAACTATGACATTTTTATTTTAAAGAAGATAACGAAGATGTGACCATTATTTATTATATATATATATATATATATAGTAACTTGTGAAACTGATTCAATGTACTATACAATTATGTACAACTAGCTGATTCGAAGAAGACAATCAATCGAGAACGATCTTTCAATATCTTATCAGTTTCGTGATTTACTGTAAATAACTAAAAATTTTCTTTATATTAGATATAAGAGTTAAATTTATATAATTAAATCACTATTAATTATATAAACATGTGAAAAAATAAACAACTGTAAAAGATTATGATGCAATTTTTATGAATAATCATATTTGTAAGAATTATCTTTAGATATAATAATACTTAATATATTCAGAGGTTTTTGTTTTACCATAAGACAAAAATTATATGAACATATTAGGTAACAGTTCATTTTATGACGTACAAATTTATACAGATAGCAATAAGTATAAATAATCGTCTTACTAGTTAATGACACTGATATTATTACTAGTCGATACATATTGGTAAATTAACAACGAAAAATGTGTTGAGTTCTACAATAGATGCGAATATCAAAAATATGGCATACATAACGAGACAGGCGATTCCAACTGTGCGGCTTAACGTGAATTTGTTAATAAATAAAGCTCCATATAGCAGAATTAACGTTGATAAGAGAGATACTGAGCTATAGACTAGCCCCTGAGAATTAATCTGAATGTAATACTGTCCAGGTACTTTTGGTGATAGTGTAGCCTTAATAAACCATGGTAGTCCGAGACACAGTAACACATCGAACACATTCGACCCGATTGAATTACTTATCCCCATAGCTCCGTAACCTGGAAAATCATAATGATCTCTATTTGATGTATGTACATATATTTAATATATATATATATATATATTTTAAAGACAAAAAAATTCATGTGTTAAATGAATTCTTACTTCGTTGCGATAACACTGCTATCAATTGTTCAGAAGTTTAATATTTGTATATTTAATACTGTATATACCTTGATTAGCAACGATAACGCTCGATACTGCTTCAGGTACACTCATTCCTGCCGCGAGGAATGTTAAACCCATAATGGAGTCAGGAATTCTGAAGGTATCGCCTAAAATATAATATAACATAAATATAATAGAAGCAGGTGTTATTGATTACATTAAACATACACAGTACTAGATTATAAAAAAACGTCTGAAGAATATGAAATTTTAAACAGGACATTTTCAAACATAATCGAGATGTTATTTTGACATGATAACGTTAACGTCATTCAAAGCTTAATGTTTCGGCGTTTTACAAAAATTGTTTTCTCCACAATGTCAATAATTTTAGTAAGCAAGATGTTAGCAGATTTAAGAACAATATTGTTGCAGATTAATATCAATTGTATTATTTTCGCTTTCTGCCAATAGAGCTTATTGACATAAGGTATCTAACAGTAGAATTATCTATCAGCAAAAATCGAATGGAATCAATGATTTCACGATTATTTCAATGAAATATATCATTAATGCTAGATTCTGTTCGATATCAACAGTTAATTTATCTTTTCTCAACAAATTCTGTTATATTGCTAATGGCATTCTTCCAATAAAACTCCCAGCACTTTGCAAAATCTATTTTCGACGAACTTGGCTATCTAACAATAATAATAAGATGTTGAATACAAATGTTTCATCGATGGCACGCACCAATAATAGTAATGACCCATCCTATGATATAAGACGAAATCCCAATCCACATTACGCACATGATGAATGTAAAGAGGTACCAAGATTTTAGCTTTCTTCTTCTACAATCGGGAATAGTAAGGAGTAATGCCACATTGATGGGCCAAGTAATAACCCACCATATCTTCTTGCATGTAGAGCTCGGCCAAGTTGTAATGTTGACGATATCATCTGAAAAGAGACAATATAAATATTTTATAACTATACCCAGATAGCCAAACGCTAGTAGTATGCAGCAGTTGTCAGCAAATTCGATCATGATTTTAGAGTAGATATCGGATATCCACTGATTTAGTAAAAATAAAAATTTGTAAGTTGAATTTGCCAGCAAATTCGATTATGATTTTAGATTTTTAGAGCAGATTTCTATCCACTGTCTTGCCGAAAATAAAAATTGGAGCGTAAATCGAATGTAATGGAATAGTGGCAGAAGTGTAAACAAAGTTTCTATAAGACGAAAATTAAAACAACGAAATATAAAAAAGATAGCGTTTCTTTTACGTTTTATTGTCTCAATTTTCGTCTCGTAGAAATTTCGTTTACACTTCTATCACTCTTCTCTTACATTCGACTTAATACTTAGATTTTTATTTTTGCCAGAGTGTGTCCTCTTTAAGCTTGATTTCTGCCATTACGACTTGCCATAATATAACAACAGAAATGTAGCAAGAATGGAGCATACCTTGCCATCATGATGTCATAATGCAGAGCCTGCTTGTTTTCTGATACATTTCTACCGATATTAGAAAAACAGCAGACTGTGCTTGGCTGTTGCTGAAGTTCTACTAACATAATATGTAACACAAAGATTGCAATACATGCTCTTAGTAAGGTTTGGCTATTTGGGATAGTTACATATATCGACTATTGACTAATTCGAGTCTTCCAATGTTGGAATTCCTAATCATAGTATAATTATTTTTACAATAGAATCTTATTTGTTGCACGCGCAATTGCACCCCAGACTCATACTAGCCATTGATTTTAACTACCTAAATAATAAATAAATTTATTCAGATATTTTATATTGCAAAAATGGTTCTATTTAAAATGGTGCTATCAAGTAAGAGTTATATTGTACTAACGTGTATGCGTATTTTCGAATGAATTTAGCCGACACTGTATTATTTCTTAAATAATTTCCTTATGAAATCGTTTGTATTTTGTATGAAGACTTTTAAAGTATATCTAATTAATAAAATTTGACAGTTATATATCTAGATTCTAGATATATCTAGATATTCTAGAATATAATTTTAATTAATTATTTTTGCATTACGCAAAGACGTTAGTAAATTAAATAAAGTTTTGCTACTTGAAATCATTTGTATTTTATATGAAAAATTTTGAAGTATAATTGAAAATATTTGATAATCATTTAATTAATTTAAATATTTTTGTACTATATAACTGTTATATCGGCTTTAAGTTCATTCGAATTATGCATGTATATATATGTGCGTTTTAAAGGAAAAGGAAAGATACACTGCATTAAGATTGTACAAAGATTGCACTGCAATACATAAGTGCAGGTTACACTTAAGTATTATAACACATGTGTTGTGTGTCTGTTCTGTGAGACATACCTGACTCATCCTGGTCACTCGAACTAAATCCAGATATCTCCGTTTCTTTGACGAGATCTATTTATTTTAAAATGAAATAGATAGTCAAGTATGAGATTATGTTTTTTTACGAATAGTTATCGAACGCAATCCCTACAAAGAGATATGTGAATTAAAAAGGATTGACAAGGATTGTAGCTTCCAAGAATATGCTCATTTTCAATATTTATCTTATTTTAAATTGATATGCATTAAATCGAATTAAGACTGTGGTCAGAGTCTCGCTACAAATGCTTTGAAGAGTTTGATTGACCAATCAGAAGAAAGAATTTTACAAATTAACCAATCAAAAAACGCTTTAAAGCATTTGTAGCCTTTACGGCGTTAGCCGTACTCTAAATCACAATAACGCAACTGCTGGAAGAAAGATAAAGAATAGTTTATTTTGATAAAAATAGAAAGGAATTTAAAAGCATTGTCTGAGTTCTAAAGATCGAAAGTTTATAATATTACAAAATAAAATTATATCAATTCCTTTTAATTCACTTATTTTTGCATAGGCGGTAATAATAAATTATATTGTAGCGATCTTACGATTCGGCAGGAGCGGACTCTGCTCGCAAATATTTCTGTACTTTTTTCTCCTAGCAGTTATTTGGTTTAAGAAATTGTTGATGCGACGATTGAAACACATTGCTGAAAAAGTAAGCATTCTAATTATTGTGATATTCTGTTGTAAATAGTTTTAGCAAACGTTGTTTGCGCTTTAAAGTATTAATGAAGATAAAGTGTCCAGATAATCCCGCCCACAGAACGTCAACTAATAGCAACACGATGTTAATGTTATAATTTCCTACTCAACAACTATGTAACTGTTGTGTACAACATGTGTTATATTTCATTTATGTTGTTGAGAGGAAAATTTATATTAATGTAATATTAGTGTTAGTTTCTGTTCTGCGGACGTGTCACTTTCAAAGGACCGCATAATTTATTAATTTTTCTCAAAGAGAACAAGAAAGTCAAAATAATATTATATTAATCGAATCATGACAAAAAATAACAAATCCAGTCTAGACAAAAATAACATAAATTCATAATGGATCAAATATTATTTGGACTTTATTATTCTTTTTAGAATAAAAATTGGTTGTTATAATTTATGATGTGGTAAACACAATGTAATAAAAAAGGCTTAATAATGGATAATTTTTGAGCCATGATGTATCAAAGGTGCATAAAATAAAGCACCTTTAACGTACATGCCACAGTTGCTCAAGAACTATTTATTATTGAGCCTTGTCCCTATAAGCGCAAAATGTTCCTAGAATGTTACATGAATATTATTAAAAAAAATTAAAATAATGTTATAATATTTCGAAAATATCATAAATATTTTTTTAATATTACAGGAGTATTCTATAGAGGTTATATGTCCACTTATATAATAAACCTAGGTATTATATTTTAATATTCCTGAAACATTATTAAAATATTAATAAATATTAATTATTTTTAATTTTGTGCAATTTGAATTCACAATCCAGTAACGAAAAGTTCTTATCAGTCTATGCTGCA
>NW_017257203.1:1334541-1358431 GCF_001594055.1 Mycetomoellerius zeteki
TAATATTTCGAGAATATTATTTAATATTATATAATTTTAGTAAAATATTATTAAAATGTTATATTTAATATTCTAAGAATATGCCTAAAATATTATTTAATATTAAATAATATTATGCGCTTATAGGGGTGTATCTATATTTTTTATTCAAACAGAAAAACAAACTCATTTCATTTGGACCCGATTTTCTATGTAATTAGTGCGGGGTCCTTTGCAGCACAATGAACGATTGTTTTAGCAAGCGAAATAATTTCTTAGTATCTTCGAATTCGATTCGCTTTATTCATCGATACATCACCTAATATATATAGAACGTAACAAGCGACGAGGATGAGTGCCTCGTACCACTCGATACGTCCATCCCACAGAGTCAGGATTAAGAGAAGAATTGTGAAAGCATATGCTAGTGTATCGCGCGATATGGGCCACCACTCCAAGTGCAGTATCTGCGAATGTGATAATCATACGTGATAAGGAGAATCGAACGTATGAGAGAATCCCTAAATTTAATCGTGCGAACTTTACCTCGTGTGCAAATAGTGCGCAGCACGCGGGTACCGCCAGCATGTTGAACACCGCGGAACCGACGATGGTGCCAACCCCCAGGTCACCCTCTGTCACGAAGGTGCCGATGACATTGATGAACAATTCTGGACTTGAACTCGCAACCGCCATTACTGTCGCGCCAGCCACATCCTCAGTAACATCGAGCTCTGTTGTGAGATATTTCTTCGTTTTACATTCGTGCATGTTTACGAAAAAAAAGTAGTATATATAATAAACGCCTTGTATAATAAACGCAAACAACAAATACACCAAACTGCAAACGTCTTACGCTCGTCACAGCGAAACGAGAGAGAGAGGAGCCGCAGTGAGGTCATATTAAAGTCACGAGAAAACGGATGGATATTTCCGAACAATTCTCTTGTACTCACTCTCGCAAATTTTCTTAATAGAGGGAACGAAATAGTCGTCGCAGATAATGGCAAGTAATAAAAACAGATAAATAGCGATGACGAAGTGGATTATTATAAATCCTGCCTGTCTTTGCTGCCGTGTAAGACCATCAGGTGGAAACTCTTTGATCGCTGGTGGCGTGCAATTGTAACTGTCGTTTCCAGGTTGCTCGAACTCGCTCGTCTGCAGCAATCTACGTCCTTCTGAAACACGAAGGAGGACATCGTGATGTGAACAAAAATATAGAAAAAAAGATAGCAAAGATTAATCGTTTTCTTCACACGATGGCCAAAATCCCGAATAATTCTTCTTTCGTTCCGATCTCACGGACACTCAGTATAGGGTTGCCACCTTTTGACTAATGTTCCGTTGGAGATCTCATCTCTATCCTGTCGCAGATTCGATTGCCACTATTAAAATTATTACTTTCTTGTAGTGCTTTCTTTAAACAAAAATATCATCAGATCTGACCTTTCTACCGGAGATTTTTTTTTTAAATCGGAAGAAAGTTGACGCATGAACTTAAAATAATTCTTCCCTTATTTGTGTTTGAACACTTCTCGATTTATTTTACTTAATATTGCTTAAAATAAAGATCATTAAAATTTAGAGCGGTTATTCGTTCAAAAATCCGGCCGAAAACTGAAGAGGTGGCAACCGTGATATCCAGAGAAAGACGGAGAAAAATGTATTATTTTATATACTCACGCCAGTCCGCTGCATGGCCGGCATTTGTCGTACTGTCAGATAACAGTCCCATTATATTGATGTAAAAAAAGCATATAGCTGGTATAGTAATAACGAAAAGTATCCGGTATCCGACCGTCTGTCTGCGCCGCCATACCATCCTTTGTTACGTAAGAACGTGCGTAAAGTGCTGGTTCTTCTCAGATAATATGTATGAAATATACGTAAGAAACGTGACTCGATGAGGATCTGGACGCGGTGTGAGTGGCTACCTGTAGTTTATCCGGCACGTATAGTTCGACTACTCATATTTTTCGTCCATCGAAGATTTATCACGACTTATAACGATGCTGATAAGATACTGTTTAAGGCAATTGCGTTCTATACTTTCGATTAAAAGACGACAGGAAAGTTCCTGCGATTGCCTCATCGTGATTTCTACGTCTGCCTCTTCGGACATAAATCTACCAATTTATACGACGATCGTATATGATGAAAGTTTTACATTACTTTACGTTTCGGGTCAGTAATACAGCCTTGTCAATTTCTTCGATCGGGGGAGCATCCTTTTATATATATATATATATATATTATTCCTTTTAATTAGTCGCACAGCGAATATCATATAAAGTTTGACAGTGCGCGTTTATTTATAATTTATTTCAAATTTACCATATATCTCGATGATCGAAGATGATACTACGGGAACAAGTTCCGATATCTTCGAAATCAAATAAAATCGCGCACGAGTCTCAACTTATTATGGCATTTTTTCTTTTTTTTTTCTCGATTTTTTTCACGAAAAACAGTGTTGTGCGAGTCTTCTAATCATACATATCAACTCTCCTTATTTACGCGAGGCGCCGTTTTATATCGTACTATACAACAAATATTATATGTATCGAGTGATTCGAACGAATCAGAAGAAATATACATCATTTCTATTTTGCAATAAAAATCGTAATACGCACATATTCAAAGTATATTCCACGAGATCACATTTTTTGCGAAATATTTTTTATTAGGTATGTACAATACGTTTTATATCATACGTTTTATAAAACTAAAGCTGCGATACGAGAAAAACTACAGAAGAGATGTAAAATATTTTTACGAATAATAACAAATAAAATTCGTTATTAGCGAAAATGCAACGTGTCATTTAGTTTGCAGTTATTAAATTTTATCAAAACAGATTTTGTCGCGATTAAGAAAATATGGATCTTATGATGTTACTCTGTACGTACGTAATGATAATAAAATGATACTAAACCTATAATGTACAATACCTAGAACAAATGTTTACGTTATTATCGTGAATTGATATCACATGTGTATCGATATTAGTTTAGATTACGTCCAACTTTGGAAACGACCATTGATAAGATTCAAGATTGGATTCAAGATCTTGTAAGTTCAGATATAACCAGCTTCATATGAATTTTCACAAGATCTTGTGATAATTGACCTTTTTAATAATCGATAAACTTTAAAACTTTTAGCTGTTACTCAACAGGTAATATATTTTACAAGGTTTTTTGTTTTCCTTTTGCTACAATTTCCATATCTTTTTTAGCTAAACTAGTATAATTAATACCGTAAATTTTCCATTGATATCCATGGAATATTTCAGAAAAATTATGTGGAACCTAATTTTTAAAGCGTAACAATTTTATCATCTAATTGTTACAAAAAATATCCGGTAATAATGTGACGTAGAACATTCTCATATAGTTTATTAAAATTCGAAACGTGAAATTTATTAATACGATTAAATTTTATAATTTGTTAAATAAAAAAATTAATATTAAAATCGTTACACGTAATGAGCATGCAAGTCGGTCAGATAATTGTGAAAGAGCTTAATTGCGAAATGTACGAGTTTGAAGAGCCAGACATTCCAGTTAAAAATAACGCAATTAAATTATAGCTTCGCGCATGCAATGTTAATTCTAATGCAGATGCATCGATGCAGATACAGAGATACTTACGTGTTAAATCAACGCAGATTGGTGCGTCTGTATTAGGCGTCAAATTATACACGTGAGTGTATAATACCTAAGCTCTCGAGAGTTCGAGTCCTTCACACAACTAGATTTAACTTCTTAGGGAGACTCAGAGAAGCGATGCTGCTTTGTGTTTATTTATTACTAATTAAAAGTTTACCTTATTAGAATATTAGAATAATAATAAAAATTATAATATTCAATTAAGGTTCTTGTTAAAGATACCATAATGACATATTTTACAAAAGATTTTCGACATTTAAGAGATTACTTTCTTCAGTCGACATTATAACATAACATCAATGTTATAATTCACACTCAATAATATAAATGTAATATATCATGGTACAAGAATTATTCAGGGTGTCTCTTACCGTGACAATCGTTAATGGCAAATTCCAGAAATCATTTTAAAACTAAAATTCTAAATCTATCTATAAATGTCGAGGTAGTTTTTAAATGGGGATTCAAAGTTAATTAATTAAACTGAAATTCGCGCGCTCAATTATTTAAAATCTAAAGCCTCAACATTTAGAATTTGCGTCTCGAAATGATCTCAAGAACTATCATTAACGATTATCACGGTCTGAATTAATCTTGTACTACCGCAGTGAGCATACAAGATTCTAAAAATATTTTTTAAATATTTCTTTTTCGTTAATTATACATTGTACAATGCATTGTAAAAATAATATTTATTAAATGCTTATTAAACATTTATTTTACCTTAATTATTCAAATAAAAAAGTAGTAAGGATTAAATCGGACGAATGAAAGTGCAGCGTTGTTGATGATACACAAATGAAGATTTTTTCTCCTTTTTCCACTTCTTTATTCCACAAAAAATTGAATGTTTCGATTTACTTTGGAGTCCTCCTCAGCATATATATAATAGATATTCATCACCCCTTTGTGTGCAAGGGATGAATCAGACATCAAATTGACAAATTATCTGTTAAATCTTATAAATCTGTTAAAATTAACTTTATCACAATTAATGGATTAAACAAAATATGTATGATTCGATATGTGACTCACCTCAATAAACAAAGTAGCCGTTCTAAAACTTTGGATCAATTACATTGCCAATTACACTTCATCTCAAATAAATTAATAAAGTGAAAAAGATTGCAAATAAAACATGTTAACAATAGAACGTCAATCAACATAACTGAAACATTTTGTCTTACAGAAGTATCCTATCGATTGTTATGTAAATAAAAGAAGGGGAAAAAAGTATGTCATCTATATTTTAAATCGGTAAATAAATATGATGTAAACCATCCGTGTCAGACCGCAGATTAAAATCATTATTTTGCATATGAATATGAAGGAATTCCGAGATTAACCTTTTATTTAGATACCGTTCCATCAAGTATTTCGACGTTCATCATTTTTCTTTAAGTGTGGTGGGAGGACGTCTTTTTGTACTTTAATGTATCTGCTCAATTTATTTAGGCTCGTAAAGGCTAACTGTGTATTGAAACATTTGAAATAAAGAAGTAGAAAAAGGGGAAAAAGAATCTTCATTTGCGTACCATCAACAACACTGTACTCTCATTCGCCCGGTTTAATCCTTACTATTGTCTTAATTATTCATTGAAACAATAAGATAATGAAAAAATATAATTAAACATTTACTTAACGTTTTTATTTAATATGTATTCACATTAATTATTCATTTGTAACAATATGATTTGGAAAAAACATTTATTTAATATTTATTTAATATTTATTCAATTTTAATATTTACATTACATTTATAATTTAATTTATAATAATGATTTGAAAAAAAAATTATTTAATACTTATTCAAATTTAATTTGATAATTATTTTATATTAATTATTTATTTAAAATGTAAAATCAAAATATTTTTAACATTTAATCAACGTTAATTTAATATTTGTGTCGCATTAATTACTCATTGCAATAATGATTTATTTATAAGTATTTATTTAACATTTATTCAAATGGTATTGAAATTTTGAAATGATATTTTGAAGGCGAACTTAAATAAGATTCCAAAAATAATACATTTAAATAACTGTCGCACTTTACAGTAGATAACGTTTCTCAAAATATTTTTGAAAACATTATTTGCTGATTGTTAAAATAATTTTTCAAACATTAAGAAAAATTTTTTTCAAATGTTAAAGGAAACTTTTTTTCCAAGAAAAAAAGTGACTCAATCAATTGAAAAACGTTTTTCACGTTTTTAGAAATGTTTTTCATGTAGTTTTAAAAATACTTTAAAAACATTTTTGCTGATTGTTAGAAAACGTTTTTTAAACGTTAAAGAAGTGTTATTTTAAACATTAAAATAAACTTTTTCTTCTTTTATGAAAAAAAAGTAACTAAACTCATTTTTAACGTTTTTAAAAATATTTTAAAAAATGTTTTTCAAATATTTTTAAATCATTATTTGTTGACTGGAGTATGTTATCTGACATTTACGTTATTTTGCGAAATTAAAATATTGATGTTTACGTTACTTTTAGTTTGTGTCAACTGGAAGACACTTAAATCTTTTATAAAATATATACTATATGTCATTTTATATATATAGTATCTTTTATAGAGACCTTAATGAAACGTTATCATTTTTATTATTATTCTAATATTCTAATAAAATGAACATCTAATTAGTAATAAATGAACACAAAGCAGCATCGCTTGTCTAAGCTTCCCCTAAGAACTTAAATCTAGTTTGAGGACTCGAACTCGAGAGTCTTTCGAGAGCTTAGGTCATATTATACACTCACGTGTGTAATTCGCCTGGTGCAGACGCACTAAATCGCCGTGTTATCTGCATTTAACATGTAAGTATCTCTGGCATCTACATCGATACGTCTGTATTAGAATTAACATTACAGGCGCGATACTATAATTTAATTGCATTATTTTTAATACTAGTAAGTATTCTCTGATCAAATCAGAAAGGTTCGTGAATTGCAACAGTACTCAGTTGCTCTAAAATTATATGCTTCCGTATGATCATATTAATTTTCGCAATCATGAAAAGACGTATGGATTCCAAGAACAAGATATTAGTCTATTGTTACTGGAACTGTTTCATTCTACAGTAACGTTCTCGCAAATTTGCACAAACAACCTCATCCAAGCACACACGACAAAGTGCGCTTGCAAAATTATATCGAGAGAAATAAGATATATTTTCCTTCCGGTCCATCATATCGTGATTACTCGAAAGTGACGGATGCATATCGCAAATTTCGGAAGCCTCGTTGGCTTGTGGCTGGAACTTACATGCGGCACGATCCAGCAACAGGCGCTACGCGCGAGAGAAGAGCCAGAGGGAGGGGCGATTCCAACAAACGATGTCGGACTTCGGAGTAGATGTTAATGTAGTATGTGTGTGACAACGGGATTGACAACATGGATACGACAGACCTAGGAGGAGGTGTGTTCGAATCTTATTTTCGATAATATCGCACCGGAGAAGACCGCGACGTGTTGAAACAGTTTCGCACACGATGCGAGGATGGTGTTGACCCGCGCATCCGGGGGAAATCGGGAGAGAAACGACGTGGACCGACGAGATATGAAAAAAATTTAAGAGAAATAGGGAATGGGAGACGGACGGCGAACACACGGGTGCATTTCGTGTGCTTTTTCATCTCGTTTTTCCTCATCCATTTTCGCTTTTTTCCTCTTTTGGTGCTCTCCGCGCTTCGCCGCGAATGCGAGAATTGTCGCACTGTGAAAACGGGGAATGTGCGGAAATCGTAGGCTAGGATGTTCTCTGCGTCTGGATGTTCTTTGTGTCGGTCCATCCCATGATAAATAATGAGCGAGAAAACCCGTGGCTGTTTTGGTGAAGAAAGTGCTCAGTTGAAAATACGTACAAATGCAATCCCCTTATTGTATTCGCGATATTCGTGACACTGTACGAAGTCAATAATGAATATCTCAAGCATACAAACATTTTCTCATTTTGTCATTCTCTTTCATTTTCTGCATCTGTCAAATTTAACCACTTGCTTTTCTCGCTTTGTCTTTTTTCTCTTTGACTGTACGCGACACTCATCATGGTGCCTGCAGATTCTATGATTAAATCTGAAGACCTCTTTCCATTTTTGTTTCATATAATTTTTTATTTTTTCTTCATTTTACCTCTAATTCCAGCACAATATTCTAAAAAAAATATTTTTACTCTTTGCTTTCTTTTCTTTCCCCTTTTTTCTAGAATTACTAGATGACTAAATAACACTGCACTTTCATGAATAACAGATCATTGAATGCTTATGTCTCATAAATATATGTTTGTTTGTATATTAAAGAGAATTATTCATTCAAATATCATTTAGATCTACAAATCTTTGAAATTTAGAACTCAGAAATTCATTAAAGTGTAAAAGTCTCAAATGTATTTATGAAGTGTTCCATGTGAGTAGATGCAAATAATTTTTAAGTACATTTCGCTATATGTGTATGCAGATACATTTTTATTTTATTTATGGACGAAATATTGCTTGTGTATATATATTGCTTCTTGTATATTTGATTACATTATATGGCATTCTTTTGTTTATATTGTTTATGCACGAAAATAAATCACCAACTATGCATGTATTCATACAAAAATTGATTTATTACCTAATTTAAAAATTGCGGATAAATATTGACTACTTAAAAACTATGGAATAATTAATCAACTCTCATTGAGTTCTTTTATAAATCTTTTCGGGAATCTTAAAATGACGTGAGACATGTCATAGGAAGATAAATTATTTTGTGGAAGATAAATTATTCGACACGTGTGAGCTGCGCAAGTATAATAGTGTATTTTCATTCATATTAACAATTCAGCAAAATTAAAATAATTTATATTACCAATAAATGCGTTTCGAATTTAACTCGACGACCACTATCAAATGTACAATATAATTAGAGTGTTCTCTTTTTCAGCAAGATGTTAATAATCATATTCTGGTTATGTAAAATGTAAAAATAAGTTTTCAGCGAATTGTCAAAAATATTTTTATTATAAATGTATCTGTCATTTTCGAATAAATCGATCAAAATTAATTAAATTATTTAAACGTCTAAATATAGTTAAAAAGCTTATGAATTTTCTAAAAATGTTTCTTAAATATCTTTTAAACTATTCACAAAAGTTATAAGCCTATTAATGGCATATTAACATTGACAATGTAAATAGTGTAAAAATTTACCTCTACACTGTATTTTTATCAGATAAAACATTCGCTCACATTAATCTTTAAAAACAAGATTTGCAAAGTACATTAATGTATTATGTACATAATTAATATTAAAGCTACAGTCCAGCGAAAAGTTTTGAGCCGAGAACGACGGGGAGCTTTAGGCAGCTTAAAGCAACTCATTAAGCATCATCATTAAATAGAATTAATGAAAACTAATAAAAACGCTCGTTCATCGCCCATCGTCCTAACATGTTCTTTGTCATTTACTTATCTAGTATGACAATTGACCCGCAGCATCCAATTAACACATAAATCGAACAGCTCATAGTCACATTCTTTGAAAAAAAGATACTTTTTTTATTTATTTAGTGAAAAAAAAAAGATATTTACTTAAGGATGTCAATTCTTTCATATGTTCTAATATTTATTGTAAATAGGTAATATTGAGCAAACAGATCGATATTTTGAATAATTAATTATATATAAATGAGATTTATTATTTCTAACGGATATTTTTTTCATAAAAGCATATTGGAATAACTGATAATAGAAATTTTTTACGAAAGTATATTAGAAATAGAAAATTATAGATTAATTATAAATTAATTATCAGTCATTGTAATTACATGGAAATTGGTAACACTATACTCGATGTCAATCAGAGTTTTAACGCTGCTTAATTTGATTACGATAACAACAGTGATGATTAATACTTATAAGTTAATAAAAGTGTGTGTGCACCCTTTCAATCAATTTAAATGACATACGGTTCAAATAGAATTTAGACAAATATAATAAAGTCGAGTAAACTGAAGGTATGTATAAAAATACTAAATAAAAGCCGACAACTTTTTTGTCTGAAAATACTAATAATTTTAAAAGTAAGTAAAAAACATTGTTCATCTCTTATCATTCACCATTATAATTCATTTATTATCATTACGAATCTTAGGCTGTCTTCCAAAATTTACTGCCAGTACCAAAAATCTATAGTTTACATCACGTGATCTATAGATTTTCGGTACTGGCAGTAAATTTTGGAACACAGCCTTGTTATATTACGATATCGATTTAAATCGCTTCTCTTCTGCCTTTCGCAAAGTGCGACGTATTATACGAAATGCGCGACGATAATTAATGTGAACCGTTTGTTTACGTCTCCTGCGTTACGATATTGTATTTATAATGTTCTCTGTGGTCGTAATATATCTCATAAAAATGCTGAGGCCACGATCAGTGCCTTCGCGGAAAGGAAAGCGATTAATGGAAAAATCGCAAGATTAAAAGGATTTTAAAGCTACACCAAAGGCGCGAAGGGAACTCTGTTAATTGCGGGGACATCGCGCTGATTATCGACGATTCGACAGTTAACCGATTATTCGTCCATCCGTCCATCGGCCACCGTCCGCCGGCAACTTGCGCCGCGCCCTTCCGACCAAACGAATCGCCGTAGAGCCCGGGAGAGTCGTTGAGTCGTCGTGATATATCTACGTTTATACGACGTACATTAGACATGAATGGCATCTGTTCTGCCAAGTTGAATGAGAGCAATTTAACTTCTTTAGGCTGCTTAATCGGTAGGAAGTCACATCCAGTCACATAGCGATATATACCGGTAAGAGGCACCAATACGCACACGTTCGCATGATCGTCTCCTCGAGAGAAGAAGAGAAAAAAGACAGGAAAGGGCAGAAAAAAATTAAAATATTAAAAAAATATATATATATAATCTGTATATATAAATAAAAATGTTGATAACTTTTATTATCGTGCAACGCGACAGTCGCGTCGTTTCGGATAAGGCGACTTAATTAGTCGAATTAAGTGATCCAGTACAAACTTACCGCCATTATTCTGGCGATATTTAATTCATTAAAAGGATAATTTAGATCGGACACACATTGCGGTGATCCAAATGCTTGAAGTGAGTAATATTAATAATTCATAAAAAGAGCGATCACTGCAAGTGCCGTCTGAATAAATAATGCCTATATTCTCTTTTTATTGGAAAGTTTTTATTGGAATTTTTCACGATGTGTCTTAATTGCTTGTTTCATCTATCATATTTACAGAACATCATTTATCGTTGTCTCGTTTAATAACTGTTGAACGGCAGCTTTTAGTTGAAGCAGAAATTCGCGATCACAATAAGACAGGTGGTTGCGTTCGCATCAATAAAATTGGCAATTTTTCAAAATAAGGAGAGAATTCATTGGAATCTTTAATGTGCAAAAATTCGGAATTTATTTCTAAATTTCAATCCATGATTTTCGTACAAAAATTTATGTGTTACGTATCGATGTATCTCCGAATACCGATTATACGCGGAGAAAAGTCTGTCCTGACGATTTGAAGATACGTTTCAAAACAGAAAAATTTTTCAATTCTTTTTTAAATCGGCGACATGACATTCAGATGAAAACCTGACAATCAGACAGTGGAATCGATCGTACCTCCCAAAAATGGAGGGAACGTGTATCTCGCGACCCCAAGTTCGACAGTTCGGTAAACGTTCTGTGAAGTGTCGCCTTTGAGAATTCGCTCGCTAAAATTCGACGCTAACGAGCAGATCGCTCAGTACATTCGGCGCGTGTACGTGATCAATCGTACATTTTTCGCAGGCTTTTAGGGCACTTTTGTGCCACGGGCTCCGTTCGCCAAATAATTCGGCACGACACGACGGTTCCATAAAATTGAAGTAATGGCGGACGGTAACGAGACGTTTCCTACTTGGCGTATCGTTATCTTACCACCACACGATCCGATTTGGACCGTCACACCGTCGCGCTGCCGACGTCGGCCGTCCGTGTGCCCGGTGCATATGCGTGACATTTCGTGTCAGCGTTCAGCGTTTCAGCGAGAACGTTCCTATTCGGCGAGTCAACGTACGTGCTAATATACCGATTTCGTAACCACCTCCTCGATCTACCTCCTCGTTACACCACGCGCCTCTCCGTTCCCTCTTAGCGCCAGAACGAGCTGCCGGCAGACTCTAAAAAGATAATGGTTAACTTTAAGCTCTTCCCTCGGCTCTTATCGTATTAACCCATGAGCAGAGTCGTGTGATGCCGAGGAAAAAGCCTCTGCTTTACATTAAAGCAGCAAACACGTAATTGACGACGTTTTATACCGTTAATATCTCGCGAACGCGCGTGACGTAAACGCAGACGGAAGAACGCGCTCGTGGAATTACCGAAAACGCTTGGAAAATGCTCTTTTGCGTCGCGATCTATAAATGGAAACCATGCTGTGTGTCCGATTTAGTTAATACGCATTGTACCTGTACCTCGCATTATGCAATGGCAAAAAAAAATCCATTTCATCGAATACGAGTGTGTCTAGGTGCGGTACATCCGGTACATTCGGGTATTATGCGATTGCAACGAATGAGCACAAGGTGCGGCGAAAATCATACCTCGAAGTGGGAGGATCGATCACGAAAAAGTAAACAGAGAGATCGCGAAATAAAATGTTTCTCGACGGAAGCTTCATCTTCAAGCAAATTCATCTCAAATATGTAGACTTCACTAAAATAGATATTTTGTGACAATGTCATGATACAGTAAATTTTCCAGATTCAGTCCAACAGCGGTGATTTATGCGATAAGCTTAAAAATTTAAATGTCTTTTGACAGAAAACGAAAGAAAGAAACCATAAGTCTAATCTCTGTGAATTACGTCCGATGATAATGCTTGTGATGTCGATGAAGCAGGGTTGGGAAAATTACTTTTAAAAAGTAACTCGTTACCGTATAACTCGTTATTCTGGAAAAAGTAACTCGTTAGCAGTATCGTCATTTAAAAAGTATCGATTCATTACAATTTCCATTGTTATTCCATTGCTTTTTCATCGAATTCTGACGACCTTTTTTTAGACTGACATCCAATTTGTCGCTAATTGATCAATTCTTTCAAAGTGGTCAATTACACGAGATCCGTAATGGCTATGATTAATTGCAACATGATCGAACACAACACCCCCTTTTCAAACTCGTATATGTACGTTCTATACATATGTATTTCTACAAAGTAACGGTAAAAGTAACGATTATATTCATTATCGTTACCCATAAAATGTAACTGCATTATTATTATTGTTACTAATAAAAAATATAACGTCGTTACTAATTTGTTACTTAATAAGTAATAATAACGGTAACGACATTACAAATAACACATTACTTCCCAACCCTGCGATGAAGTAACTCAAGGTACTTCCGTCGTAAGGTCAATGCTCCCGTATGAAACGCAGTGCTTGTCACTCAAATTTGCTAATAAAATTTCTTCGCAATAGAAACAAGGAATGACTCAAATGAAATTATTCATTCAAGCTTTCGGCAAAAACTTTAGAGAAGATGAATGTTGCGAGAATGCTGGTGATTGCTACAATTGTATCGTATTTTGCATTTTACTCAAAAGGTAATTTACGTTTTTAGGTATAAATTGTACGCCACCGGCTATAGAAGATTTTCCACACGACTTGTTTGATGAAGAGCAAAGACAAGGCGGTGCCGTTGTCGTACACGTCATCGTGTCGCTTTATTTATTTATCGCTTTAGCAGTAGTATGCGATAAATTCTTCGTACCTGCTGTAGAAAAAATATGTCACGGTAAGGGTTGCATTTATATCTCTTTCGCTAACTTTCTATGCTTGCATGTGTATCAAAGACTAAAGGGTTTAGCTTTGCTTCTGCGAAACTATGAAATTTGCAAAATGACATAAAGAAATGCCATAAAAAAATAGTATAATTTAAAAATTAATTGATTGATTAATTGTATTTGACTCATACAAAACATATATTAAAAACGATACACCTTTTCAATTACAGATCTGTTTGATAAGAACCAAATATAATGAAACTTAGATCAATAAAAATAAATTAAACAAGAAAAAGATTCTTATTTTTGATCAAAGCAATGCTTGATGATATTCATATGCAAAATTTATAAATATATTTTTTAGTTTTATAAACTATCGTATCGATTTGGTTTATTTCGATTTAAAACAAAATTATAAACTGAAATAGTATAACTAAAAATACAACAAATTATATTAATTTTGCTATAATAATAATCCTAATAAACATTTTAAAGCACTTTTATTTTTTGCAATCAAGCACCAAGATCTGCTTTAAAATCGAAAATAAGAATCTGTCTCTTATTTAATTTATTCTTATCGATCTAAATTTCGTTTATATTTGGTTCTTATCGAACAAATCTGTAATGAAAAAGTCAAATCAAATCAGCGCGCAGTCATAAGACTGAAAAATGTTGCAAATTTGCATACGAATATTATCAAACACTAAGATCGAAAATAGAAATCTTTCTCTTATGTAATAAGAATTGAGGTTTTTTCGAAAATAAAATTAAAATATCTGTACATTAATAACTAAATTTTAACAAATAAATAACGAAACTCTTCTTGGATTAATCTGGAGTCAAATTTAATAAAGTTTTATTTTATCATTTAATTACCAAGATTAATACTGAATAAAACTTCGCGCGCTATATTTTTTGACATTAATTACCTTGATTAAGTTTTAAAAGTTTAATTTTGTTAATTTTGCTAACTTTGCTAACTTTGGAACAACTTGAATATCTGTCTTATTTTAAGAACTGAGAGAGCGAAAGTATGATGTATAAAGACCGATCATTACAATAGTTTTCTGTTAGTAAATCTTTGTTTATTCTTGAGATTATAGACTCTCACTTATAAACACACTATACGTAGACAAACACGCGCGTAAAGGCATTTTATTTATTCAAAGCTGGCACAAGTGATGCCAATCGATCTTCGCAAAACAGCAAAAGAGCTAAAGTGTAAGTCGGATCAAAGCAGATTTTGACACGCTTTGCAATATCGAGCTAATTTCATGCAACCGCTTAGATACGCGAGATGCGGCTGTCGAATCGATGCCCATGCTGCAGCATATCTGCGTCACTGCGGGCGCCAGACACATCTTCAATGATTATAACAGTTCCTCATTCTGTCCTCACGACATTTCTTGAAATACGATCAGTCTGTTCTATTCTCGTTATCACAACGCTAAACGTAACCATTCGAAGTCTGAGTTCAATTTGCGCAAATAGGAATGTCGTGTTTGTTAAGTGTCAAGAGAGGATCAGATGATGATAGTCATATTGCTCGCTAAATGTACGATCAGCATACTTTAAAAAATATATGTCTAACGCATTTCTTACATTTGAATTTTACAATTTATTTGCTGTTAACCGGAATTTTTTTAGCGAAAAGAAAATTTCTTGAATTTTTATAGAGATACACAGAGTTTATGTAACAATATGCGAATTTTTTCTTTATTCTTTTTTGGACTAGTTGCGTATTCGAGGTAATGAATATTTTACCCCGAGAATATTCGGTGATTCACACTTTGCATGCAAAATATGTGTGTAGAAAATTATAAAGGTAAATCAAGACTGACGTTGCATTTCAGCACTCTCGATGTCAAAAGACGTAGCCGGTGCGACGTTTATGGCGGCGGCGACGTCGGCCCCAGAATTATTCGTGAATGCCATCGGAACATTCATCACGGAAGGTGACATTGGCGTCGGGACGATAGTAGGTTCCGCAGTATTCAACATCCTGGCTGTCCCAGCTTGCTGCGGCATCGGTGCGGGAATGGTAAGTTGCCAAGTGTGTCCTATAGTTTTGAGAAATCTAATAGATACGAAAAGAATGAAAGAAATTTAGTTATATTTCAAAAAATTTACAATATTACATGTGACGTTTAAAAGACACAGTAATGTTTCGCGCCAAATACACGTAGCTCGAAATTAAAATATACGACTAGGATACTTTTTGCGGAAATAAATGCAAGTTTAATAAATATATGTATATATTTTTAAAATTTTATTATTGTACATGAATAAATATATTTTGGTATTCATTTATATTACGATATTTTCAATTTCAGATAAAAGTAATAAGTCATCTATTTATAATTACGTAATTAAACTTGAAGATGATAGTAGATTTTTCTATATTTCTTGGTAGCGTATTATTTTAGCATATTTTTTACTTTAAATAATTATGAGTAAATGAGAACAGACAGACTGTATCGAAATAGATACGTATCAAATTGATATTGATAACAGATTGATTAATAATTGATAGCGATGTGCGTCAAAAATGCATCGTGATACGTAATCAAAGTTATCAAAGGAAATACATTTATAAATATCGTATACGTAAATTATATTAACGTAAATTTCGCATGAAATTAAATAAAAAGCGAAATTATTTATTTCTAAGTGTAGCACACTCTGCATTTTTTTGTAATAATCTTGGATTTATTGTAAATTTTATGATTATAACAATATTATATATGTGTATATAAAACATTATCATTGAACATTTGTGTTGTAATTTCGCACATAATAACCATCTTTCTTTTTATATATAGTTGGTGCCTTTAGATTGGTGGCCTGTCAGTAGAGATTGTCTCGCTTACGGTGTCACAGTCGCAATTTTGATATGCATTATACACGACGAGCGGGTGGAATGGTACGAAGCATTAACATTGGTGCTGTTGTACATTGTTTATATTGCTGTGATGTATTGGGATAAATCGTTCCAGCGGTGTACAAGATTTCGTACGAACGACAATCAAATATCTTCAGACGGCCCACGAGCAACAACAGGTAAGACCATAATTTCGATCTCATCTTTTTTGGATTTTTTAGTTTTAATATTAATTATCGTTATTTTTCGATTTGACTTTTATTTGTCTGAACGTTGTTTAAATTAAACTGATTTCATATCGATAGAACATTCTGTGTAGCATTTTTTAAATAAAATCTCCACTACTTTCAATCATGTTTTTGATGATTGAGTTTCAAGGATTTAACTTAAGAAAGTTTAAATCTTTATAATCATTTTAATAATAATAATACAATTTTCAAAGGAATAAAAATAAAATTTTGAATTATGATAATTTTGGACTTTTTATGTAAAATATAAAATGTATAAATAATATCTGTTTTTCACAGATTCTAGCGACATTCACTTATCAAGAACGGACAAATTACAATCTCCTGGTGATCATGTGGAACAGATAGCCACTATCGACGTGCCGCTACAAAATGGCGGGACGAAAACGCAGGAAGAGAATCCAGATCCTGGTAAGTTTGTTTGTGTTCCCTTATAAATTTTTTAATACACGACATTTATAACATGATATTCATGAACGGTTTGTTACGTAAAATACAATTTGTCGCGCAGAATTTACTATATTAGTCACGTATACAAATATTTACTTTCCTAGTCTAATCTAATCAAATCGATTTCTGATTGTCAGTGGTATTGACAATATCCTCCATGCATCTGCGACGTAATGACGGTATTTGCGAACAATATGGTAAAGCGATGTGTAATATATTTCGTGACAGCCACTTAATCGGTCAAGTACAATTAAGCACTTGTGAATGGAAATTTCTAGACAGTTAATTACTATCAAAATTAGAGATTAAGTATTCAAATTTGATAAGTCCGACTAATATATCGATTTATTTTACGTAAATGTTATGTAATTTTACAATTTTATCAGATCACAATTTTATCTTAAGATCCTTATGAAAACACTACAAACATAAATATAGACAATATATCTGTCGAATTTGAAATTCTCATAACATGTATAACAGATTACAAGTACGAGCTCTTGGTGTGGCCAGCGCATGCTGGATGGTTAAGGAAGACGACTTGGGTCACAACATGGCCCATTCATCTAGTATTCATGTGCACAATTCCCGATTGTGAGAAGCCACGATTCAAGAATTGGTTCCCCATCACGTTCTTGATGTGCATTATATGGATTGGATCACTCAGCTATGTAGTAGCGTGGATGATTACTATAATCGGTGAGTGATCATTTTAATTTGAAGCTTAAATGCAAAAAACAAATCGTCGAATATAAAAATAATTTGTGAAAGATATTTGATAAAATTTTACATAAACATGACTTTGTTGATACCAAATCGACCTATTCTACTTGAAAAAATGAATTATCTTTGGCATACCGCTCTCGCTATTTAAAGAACGATAAAAAATAATTGCAATGAAAGAATCTTTATTTTATTATGTAAAATTATTTAAAGATCGATGTAAATGCATTTCATTCTTTCAGGAGACACGCTGAAGATACCAGATTCCGTAATGGGAATCACTTTTCTCGCGGCAGGAACTAGCGTACCCGAAGCCGTATCGAGCGTAATTGTCGCGAAACAAGGTATACAGTTATTAACACATATTCTTATATTGCCGGAAATATAAAATAAATATTGCCTTTAACGGAAAGATTTTGTTAAAGTATTTAAAAATTTAGCTAGATACAGATCTGAAAAATTTGATTGGACCATCACAATTATGTGAGACTGGTTGCTAGAATGAAATTTTTTTGCAGCATTACTCATTATACTTAAGATTCTTACGTAATTATTTTGATGATCCAACAAAATTATTTTTAGATCTAGCTAGATTTTTAGACATTTTAATAAAAACGCTCTTTCCATATATAATTAATCTTGTAAGTGAATATTTACTATGACAGAAAAATTTTGATGTACATTTTTTTCATACTTGAATCTCAGCATGGTTGTATGTTTTGTAAGATGATAATAAGAAATAGCAATAACGAGAGTACATTCGAGAACTAGTACAAAATTTGAGATGTTAGTGCGATAGAAATGGGCAAAAGCTATTAGGCATCATGGAGAGGAACTCATTTTGGTTGAGCTGTAAGAGGCTGCAAATGGCACCCGGTAATTTCAAAGGTGCATACCGTGTCGAGATTCGAAAGTTCCGTTATTAAAGTTGATAGTTGTTTTCGTCTCAAGATCGCCTTAACTTTTCGTCTGCAATCTGGATCTTTCTTGTTCAGCGCAAGTTTTTTGCTTACTGTTGTAAGTTCGAAGTTTTCAAAAAATGCAAAAAAATTCAAGGTTATTTTCCAACATTTCTATTACATTGCCAAATAGTTTTTTAAATGTTAAAACCTTTATTTGATAAAAACAGAAATTTAAGCAAAAACGAGAAAAAGAATGCTTAAAAATGTATAACTTAACACTAAAGAAACTGGACTCCCGTTTTGCTTTATTTCGAAGAATTTTGAGAATGAAACTTTTGTCGAAAAAGATCCAAATTGCAGTCGGTTAGCATTAAAATAATGTCCTAATATGCCAAAATATGCTCTGTGATTGGTTTATAACATTTTAAAATTGTATAATGATGGATTTTTATAATAATATAAGATTCGATTATGAATATTAGCTACTAAATATCCGTAAAAGTTAGATAATGACGAAAAAACGGAGCATAGAGTGAAAATATTTAAACGTCACCTTCATCTTTTTTCCCCACTGTATACTTTCTACCATTCCGTTACGCTGTTCAGGACACGGCTCAATGGGCATCAGCAATTCGATAGGATCAAACACGTTCGATATACTATTGTGCCTCGGACTACCCTGGCTGATCAAGTCGTCCTTCTCGCCCACACAGCCCGGGAGGCATTACATAAGTATAAATTCCGGCGGGCTGGAGTACAGCGCGATATCATTGCTGTCGACCCTGATGTTGCTGTACATCGCGTTCGCCTCCAACAAGTTTCAGCTCGACACGAAAGTGGGCCGCGCCTGCCTGTGCATGTACGCCGTGTTCCTCATATTGGCGTCGCTGATCGAGCTCAACGTATTCTTCATGGTAAATCTCCCCACCTGCCAAAGGACGGTGAAATGATCGAGGAAACCCGGACGATGACCCGCTCGTAATGACGTACGGGCGCGGCCTCGCTCGCAATCCGCGCCGGAAACGTTCTTTCCCTCCCCCCCTCCCCTCACCTACGGACTTACCGAGAGACCCGAGCTTGAGCGAGGGGTGTTTATTTCCAGCTACACGGGACAGCTCACCGTGTGTACAGTTTTAATATCAACAATGTTATCGCCACGTTAGAACCAAGACATGTAATGCATTTTGTATTTACTTACTAAAAAAAAGTCTCTCTCTATCCCCCGCTTTCTCTTCTCTTCACTTCTATCACAATATTCAAAATTCGTACTGGGAATCCATCTTCGAATGTTATAGTCGACATCTTTTCGCTCCATGCGACACATACATCTATACAATATAAGTTTTACACATACTTATTACACACACGCGCGCGTGTGTGTGCGCGCGCGCGCGCGCCCTTTCTCTCCTTGTCTCCCTTATTCTTTCTTTTTTCACTTTTTCTTAATTTTTATTCTTATTACTAGCTCCCCTCTCTTTTCTTTTCCCCTTTTTTTCCGCTTATTTCTCTCTTAAAGTACGATCACTGTGCTTACGGCCATATTGCGTGCGCCGAAGGATAAACTTACGATTAGCCACAGTAAAGAGCCATGGATCTCATGCTACACGATCGAAAGTTCGCCTAGGGATGTAGACGCGTGCAAAATCATTACCTCTGAATAATTCGGCAACCGCAGCGAGCGATAGAGCTCGAATCGTAAAAGGGCGCTCTGCGACTGTGTCTAATTGTATATGAATGCGCGAGAAAGACTGCCGGCTCCGTTTAGCATAATCGCAGACCTCGGCATCGGTGTGTGACCGCGAGAATGTGTTTTTACGCGTGTGAAACATCACCCGATTTATCCGCCGATCGTGAATCTCATCCACTTCAACGGTACGCGGCAAACTTTCCATAAGGAATACATTTGCTGTTAATACAAATATAGCGCTGCACAAAGTCGCTCGATGAAGAAAATTTTATTCTCATTTTTTAGCTCCTTCGTATCTCCGCTGAGAATTGCCGGTAGTGTTTTACTCTGTCAAAACAGCGGAGATTCTCCCATTTCGATCACGCGCCATTTTACGCTGCGAACGTAACTGATGTATAGCAAAACGCACAGATACAGACACAGCATACATAGATACACGCAGATTATAGAGACATACAAACACACGGAAAGAATAATTTTGCTAAAGTATCTAAAAATTTAGCTCGATCTGAAAAAAATTTTGTTGGACTATCGAAATAATTATGTGGAACGCTTAAACGTTGATGATAATACTGCAAAAAGTTTTAACATTCTAGTTTGAGTGTCCTATATAATTATTTTGGTCCAAATAAAATTATTTTCAGATCTCTCGTACAGCATCATTCCAGTAATAATGCAGCAACATTGCAACATTCCAAAACATTGTAAACGTTGCAGCAATGTTGCTGCAAGCTTTTGTACTGTATGAACTGTATCTAGCTAAATTTTTAGATACTTTAAGATCGTTCTTTCTGTGTAGATGCACACAGATAGACACACGGACGTACAAAGATACAAATTGAACCGTTTGTAATCGTTTGAATCACGAAAAGAAGCGCGCGATACCTTTCTGCGATACACCTTCCCATTGCGATACACAAATCTGTGACTGTAAATGTGTCTAGATAAAACCGTAACTTAACATTTAATAAAGTACTGTAATAAGTTATTAAAATAATACACAATCAATAAATCGACACTCCTATCTTATTTCTATAAATATATATAAGTAAGGGGTGAAACTTGCTCGAGAAGAATGTATTATACTATATACGACTCTGAAAAATTACGAGAAAGCGCCTCGAATTTAGGAGAATCAGCAATGCAGAAGAAAAAAATGCGTAATTTTTAAGATATCTCTCGTTTACTCCGTGACGTGAAACTTTTGATCGATAGACCTCTGACAACATTTTAATGTCTGTTTCCACAATATACTCTCTTCTTGGAGTGAAATCTCACTCTCCAAAAGAGTTAAAATACTGCCACTATTGAAAAATTTGCACTTTTGGATAAGAATGTAAATTTTTCACTTTTTTTTTTAATAATGGTAGTATTTTAACTCTTTTAGAGTAAAATTTAGAGAGTAGATTAATTCTAATCTAGTTTAATTCATTCTTCCTTCCTTTTTAGTTCTAAAAATTAGAATTAGAATTAGAAAAAGATAAAAAGTAAGCCGAGATTAAAATTAACCTACAGAAATGGGCATATGTCAGACAACGTCTAAATCGATCGCGTTTATAAACCGATGTTTATGTCACACACATCGGAAATTATATATTTTGCATCCGTATGATTAAGGTGACACGATTTGATTTCCTATATATCTATTTTCAATGCATTACGATATTCTTACGCCTATAGAGAATCGAATGAAACATGATCCGATAATATAACGCGCTGCGATTTATTAATTATTTAAAAACAATGACAATATTATTTTTAAAATACATCGACGATAAGTTAACTTACTGAAATCCGAAACGGATTTCTAGAAATAAATACATTTCTTCGCACATCGTTATATATTCCGTAAGAGGGACAAAACTTAGATGTGTATATAGAAAACACGGGGAATAAATGAAATATAACTCCTCGGTCAATTTCGTATGGATTTTGCTTTCAGAATGTTCAGCAATTATTAAGTTTTCAAAAATTTAGATGCCAGAGAATACGTCCATAAATCTCAATCCGCTATTTTAGCTATTTAAGCCATGTAGACATTGGCGAACATGTAACTGACACCTTTCAACAGTCATGAAGACATTAATATGAGAATAAATAACGTGAAATTTATGTCACATGTGTCACCGTGCCGGCGGATCTTTCTCGCGATATATCCGCTTCGAGAGTTCGATCGATGGACAGGATGGAAAATCGAACGTGGGATGACTCAATAAAGAACGATAGTCATCCTACGGATATCGGGCACAATTTTATTTAAAGTCTACGTAGATATATACGTTTTCCCCGTTTATGCACACCGAGGGTTCCTGAAAATTCGGGGCCTTGGCACTGATTCAACAACCGAGTTTACTAGCGTCTGGCTCCTCATCTCGCGAGACCCGCAATGTATGAGAAGATACGAGTCGGTCGAGACTCGTTGGTAACGCCAACTGCATAAATTTCTTAACTTGCTCCAACTGTTCTGCGTCTGTGAAATCTGTCCGCCACTTGCAGGTACGTATATATACGATTTTGTATATTACTTCTCGAAGGGGTGAATATTATACGAGTGTCAACGCATGCTCCCAAGATAATACGCAATGTCTAGTCTAGAAGATGTCTTTATGATATCTGTTATGGGTTTTCTACAATAAGCCACTACTTAAGTTTTAAGCCGTAAGAACTTATCGTGATTCGCACGATTGAATGCGAAAAGAATAATCGACTATAATTGGTTAATTTCTTACGGCTTAAGACTTAGGTAATGACTTATTGTAGTGGTGATTAACTATGGCATATTGTAGAAAGCATGTTGTCTCAAAAAACATCTTTTAAACACATACACGTCGTCTGGATCGTCGATAATTAGAGTTTTTTATTTCTACACTAGACTGCACTAGAACTTTCTTCCTCGCTTTCGCCAAATATCAAACATATATCTATTTCATTTTAAGTTTCAAAAGCATACTAAGTTTAATTATAAAAAAATAGACCTCAGCGTCGGAATTTGTGGACGATGACAGAAATATATTAAAAGCATTGTCTCAGTCCATTCATGCTTCTTGCATCGTTTTTAATTTATTAAGTCTTATATCTTATAATTATCCTCAACGCATTGAGATCGCGTGTCAGTTAATGACGGTCGCGTGTATCGCCGTAGCAAACGGATCTTTAGGTGTGCACAGCACCGACGATCAAGCTTCGCTCGATGTTAGTTTTTCTGTCCAAAGGAAGGCTTCGCGTCTGCGAGAACATCGCTCGCGACTAAGAACGCGCGTTTCGTAAATCGGTGTTGTCTCCGTCGCGGTATGTTAGCATAGGCATATGTGCTCGTTCACTGTGAGCGTAATTTAGGGTACAAACTGCAGCGGTGGAGGAGGGGGCGGGGGTCAGTTGCGTGTCGGCGCGGCGGATCTGCAATGCGGCGTTGCCGTTGAGACCGTTGATTCACAAAACCCTTCTTCCTACGCCGATTATGCCTTCGTCTGTGTGCGTGCTCGTGTATGTACGATTGTGTCGGACGTGTTCGCGCGCGCGCGAAATGCAACGCGGGGAGGGATAGCGCTGAACGTGGTTACAC